>NC_058131.1:639725788-639737462 GCF_016433145.1 Gracilinanus agilis
GCGAAAGGAGCAGAGCCAGAAGAACTCTATACACAGAGACTGATATACTGTGGTAAAATCGAATGTAATGGACCTCTGTACCAGCAGCAATACAATGACCCAGGACAACTCTGAGGGATTTATGGTAAAGATGCTACCCACATTCAGAGGAAGGACTGCAGGAGTGGAAACATATAAGAAAAACAACTGCTTGAACGCTTGGGTCAGGGTGGACATGATTGAGGGTGTGGACTCGAAACTACCACACCAATGCAACTACTAACAATTTGGAAATTGGTCTTGATCAAGGACACATGACAAAACTAGTGGAAATGCGCATTGGCCATGGGTAGGGGGGGCGCGGGGGAGGTTGAAGGGGAAAGGAGGAGCATGAATCATGTAACCATGTTAAAAATGAATATTAATAAATGTTAAAAAAATAAATAAAAAATGCCCCAGTATCTATCAAAGAAAAAAATTTAATCAAATGGAGTTAAACAAGTTTTATCAGATAACCATATCAACTCTTATAAAAGCAGCCCATCATGGAAAATATAATAAGTAAATTGGAAATCATCATGAAGCAAATTTGTACAGTAATTTAAAACTTTTCAAAAATTGTTTGGCATTGATCTTAAATCCACTTTTCAATGAATAAGCATGAATTATAACATTTTCATTTATACTTTGGCATTTATAAACTTCTTCAAAATTAATAGTACATATTTTATAAAATAAATTCTACAAGTTAGTAGCTTTTCTTTTTTCAGTTCAGTTTTAGGTTTTATGGACAGGAAAAAGTAAGCTATGTCTGACCATATGGGATACTTCTGTTTGAGGGATCAGAGTTTATGGGTTTGACAGTTCCTTAATGAGACCTCCAGTCAGCCTTAACATAGCTGCCTAACTAATCTTCCTACTAAATAAATCTTACTCTTTCTTTTTTTTTAAAACCCTTACCTTCAGTCTTGGAGTCAATACTGTGTATTGGCTCCAAGGCAGAAGACTGGTGAGGGCTAGGCAATGGGTGTTAAGTGACTTGCCCTGGGTCACACAGCTAGGAAGTGTCTGAGGCCAGATTTGAAACTAGGACTTCCTGTCTATAGGCCTGGCTCTCAATCCACTGAGCCACCCAGATGCCCCAATCTTACTATTTCTTGATGCTAGTCAGAAAAGTAATTACAACAGCCTACATGGGGGACTCCAAAACCCCTTAACCTAGAAATTAATCAAAGTTCCCATAATTTTTCATATTGTTCTCTTTCTTGTCTTATACATGACAGACTTTAGGATGAAAAGCCCCACAAACTCCTGCATGGCAGAACACCAGGACTTTCTGTTCTTCAGGCCTTTCAGACCTGGACAAATGTATTACCTCACCATATCCATTCCTGAGACTCCTCTCCCCCCAAAGAAATCAATCCAACTTGCCTTGTTCCCTACAGCCCCTTCCTTCCCCAAACCTATAAAACCTTATATCTCTCCCCACCTAGACAGGTCTGCCTCACCAATTCTACTGGCATTGGGCTGCGCCTTGCTGCTTCTCCACCTCCCCCATTGGACTCTCTCATCAATTCTCTTTGTGTTGAGCTCCCTTACCACTTCATATAAACCCTGCTGATCTACTTTGATCTCGTTCTCTCTTGGGTCTAACCCCCATCAGTTGGACTGACAATGCATTCTAATAAAATTAGACTATTAACTGTTCTTTGAATTTCACAAGCTATCTCTTCCCTGTGAAATCCATGTAGATCATCCCAGAATAATGGTGCTTAAAGAAAAAGGAAACTATTCCATACACACCAACGCATTGTCCCAAATGTTCTCACACTACCAACTGCAGAAGGAACATACATAGTCTAGCAAACTCACATACCTAAAGCTTTATCGAAGATAAAAATCTTGAGAAAACTCAGAGATTTAATGAAAAAGTTGATGAGAATAATAAATATTTTAGTACAGTAGCAGAATATAAAATTAAGACTCAAAAGATAAGAAAAATGATCACCTTTATACAATGTCACTAAGAAAATGAAGAAAGATAGAAACATAGATATTTTAGATAGAAAGAGAATGAAGACTTGGGAAGTGTGTTAGTTAACAGCCCTCATTAGCATCAATAGAAATAATTTTGTCTCTTCTTAGCCCATATTTATTCCCTCGGTTTCCTTTTCTTGCTGTTTGGCATTCAAAGCCCTTCATTTTTTAAAATTAATTTATTTAGAATATTTCCCAAAGTTACATGATTCAAGTTCTTTCCCTCCCCTCTTCCTCCCCACTCCCTGAGCTGATGAGCAATTCCACTGGGTTATATATGTATCATTGTTCAAAACCTATTTCCATATTATTATCAAAGCCTTTCGTTAACTAGTCACCTTCTGCCTTGGTAGTCTAATTACACCTTACTCTTTGATATGTATTATTCAATCTAGTGATCTTGGCCTTGCTGACTATTCCACAAACAAGACTCTCCATCTCATCGATCCAGGAATTTTCTCTGCCTCCCATGTGTAGAATGCTCTCCCTCCTCCATTCCAAATACAGAACTCCCTGGCTTCAAGTTCCAACTAAAATATCTTTTTTTACTGGAAGCCTTCCCACTCTTAATTCTAGTGCTTTCCCTTTGTTAATTATTTCCTATTTATCCTGTAGATAGCTGGTTTTGCCTATATTTGTATTCATATTCATTTGGTTTCATTAGACTGCAAACTCCTTGAGGACAGATATTGTCTTTTACCTTTTTGGTATCCCCAGAAATTAGCAGAGTGCCTGGCATACACTAAGTAAGTGCTTATTAAATGTTTATTGATTGATCGATCCCCCTGTTCTGTTTATACTTATTTAATGAATACAAACCAGTATCATAGGTCTTTACAATGGGCCATATGTGCAGGTTCAGTGCTGGAAGACCTGGTACTTTGATATGATGTAGCAAAGCCAGGGAGCTTCCCCTCATCAGAACTGCCTACAGGACAATTTTAAAAGTAGATAAGTTTCAAAAGAGAGATAGCTTCAAGGTTCTCTCACTACCTTCCTTTCTCTCTCTGAATGTGTAGCATAGACTCCCTCTCTAGGATTTCCCATATGGGGTCAGTGCTCTCACACCAGAAAAAATGTCCCCGTTCCTCCATAGCAGTTAGAAACCCTGAGACCAGGCTAGGCAAGTGAACCTGGGCCATGGGCAGCTGCTTGTCTCTTTTGTAATTATTTCTTTTCCTGAATATAGATGGCTAAATTTCAATCCTGAAAATGATGTTTCCTGTCTCATAAAAAAGCTCGTGAGATCAAGAGATCTAAGAGTTCCTTGGTCCCTCAGTGGACAGCAAGAGTTTCTGCATTAGATAGGTTGACTATTGTTATAAAGAAAATAGGACTCTGATACTACTATGCTTCTAGGGGATATTGGTTAGGGAAACTGTGTCTTGGTATTCCCCTAGATAGCTGGTGACTGGGAACACCCACTCAGTCACCTTTGCTAGATGATATAATTCCTATTTCTATATAACAGTGCCCAGGCAGGACCCTTATGGTCTTGTGGATGGGTAACCCTTTCAGGTTCCACCTGGGGTTGGATTAATTAATATTGGGCTCTAATTAGCCTTGGATCACGTTTCATCTGACTACGTTGCTCCCTCCCCAAGGATTGTGATATAATGACCACGCAGGAAGGTACTTAATAAAACTTTATCTATTGTTCTAAAAATAGAGAAAGGCATAATAAGGAACGGATTGGGGATAGGAGACCCTGTCACACTAATATCTATGATCAATAATCCCTCAGGACTTTAGGCTGTTGTTTCAGTAAAGCTGGAGCTAGTGTTTACCCTCCTCTGGTTCAGCTTGGCCACTACCAAAGCAAAGAGGGCAATCTGCTTGGTTGGTACAGATATGATGATTTCTCTCAGCTTCCTTGTTTGTGATATTATAGCCTTTCACAGCCTTCAGGAAATAACCACCCTTAAGGAAATCCACCCTCTTCTTCTTATACCTCCCTTTTCCTGGTTCCCATCCGGAGGCCCAGTGAATTAAATACCTATGATGATTTAGATGCCTAAAGATCTAGGGAGATTCAGAGATAACCAATGGCCCACAGTCAGGGATCCACAGATCAATCCTCCCAGACCCAAGATCAAAGATCGATGGTCAAAGCTCAAAGACCAAAGACCCCTCCCATATGACTGTTAGGGGTATTTATATCCTCAGGCTAACTGCCTTTGCTCCGGCCCTCACAGCATTCGGGAACATTCTGATGTCTCCAACTGTCTCCCTTGTCAATCAAGGTGAGACTAACAATTCTCAGAGTTTGAATATAACACTATGGGCAGGAGGAGAAGCAATTCCTGTCTTGACTTGCCAGAAGACATGGACCTTGAGGTACACTAGGTAAAAACGAAATAATAGTCCCACAAATGCTTCATGTTTCTGTGTCTTAGATATCATCTTCTCAGGGTAATAATACCCTCCCAGTAAAAGTCATTATATATTACTAATTTTCATATATATCTTTATCAAAACAGTTGGTGTTTTTTGCGGGGGTTAAGCATGCCTTTTGTATATATGAAATGAATAGGTGTCCTATACCTCTTCTATATTATATTTCTCTCTGAGGGAGAATCAAATCTGAGCTTCTCATAATTCTCTCTGGAGATCCTAGGTGAAGTAGTGAGGAGACAGAGAGTTTGAGAGAGAACCAGACTGAACCTTATCTACACATGTGGGTACTGAGAGTAGAGAGCCTTAGTAAGAAAGAGAAAAAGAATGACAACTGCTATCTATTATATGTTATTCCCCTCCTTTAACTCCCAACACTTGGTCGAATATAACCTCCATGAGAGCAAGGTTTATTTCTTTTCTTTTTAAATACTTGCCTGACTTTTGGGTTAAGATGGGGGCAGAGTAGAAGAAGCTGCTTAACCTCTCCTAACCCACAAAGATAGGACTCCTCAAGAGGACTTAAAAACAAATCCAGATGAACAAAGGGACCCCACAACAGGGTACAGCATTGAAGATATGTGGGATCAGGGGATTTCAATGCTATAAGAGGGTGAAATAGCTCTCACTAAAATGCAAGCTGAGCAACCCCCTCCCCCACCAGACTGCCTACAGTGCCAAAGCCAGCTCACAAGAGTTAGAGCAAGTTTGGGACATTCATTAAGTTCTTGGCAACTACCTGGG
This sequence comes from Gracilinanus agilis, assembly GCF_016433145.1. Taxonomy (NCBI): domain Eukaryota; kingdom Metazoa; phylum Chordata; class Mammalia; order Didelphimorphia; family Didelphidae; genus Gracilinanus; species Gracilinanus agilis. The sequence goes on from NC_058131.1 coordinate 639,730,943, forward strand.
ATCATCAGAGCCTGCTCCTGAGAGCAGCAAGACTTAAGACCCCAAGAGGCCAAAGAATTCGGACCTTGAACACAGACCTTGAGTGCAGGCACAGACCTTGAGTGGAGACCCAGTGCAGAGGGGTGCATGACTGTGGAAGCAGTGCCCTGAGACTGTTAAAGGAGCTTCGGGCAGAGGAGCAAGCAAGGGTACCACCAGGTGGCTTGACCCTGAGAACAAGTAGACTTGAGACCTCAGGAGCCTAAAGAGTGCAGACAGACCCTAGGCATGAGGATAAAGCTGACAGGGTGCATGGCTCTGTTACTCAGACTAAAGCTGCTCTACAGCTTGATAGGATAGGCAGAGAACCTGTCTACCTCACCCAGACTTCTGCCTGAGAAAGAAATAATAATAACGGCAAGCCAGGCACAAGAACTTCAAAAGAGAAAGATCAAGAAGAAATCTTTAACACTTGACAACTTTTACACAGAAAAAATCCAGACAACAGAGCAAACAGCAGAGGTGAACAAACAACTAATCATATCCAAACCCTCCCCAAAAAATGAAAATTGGTCACAATCTCTCGAAGAATTCAAACCTGAGATCATGAGAAAGATGGAAGAGATTTGGTGAGAGAAGTGGGAAATAGTTCAAAAGGAAATTTACACGTTAAAACACAGAAACTCCCAATTGGAGAAAGATGCCCCAAAATCAAACAAAATGATAAGCAAATTGCAGCCCAAAATTAAATAGCTGGAAAACAGGATAGACCAAACTGAAAAGGAAAATCAAAAGATTATAGCAGAAAACCAGTCTCTAAAGACCAGAATTGGGCAAGTAGAAGTCAATGATCTCTCAAGACAGCAAGAACAAATAAAGCAAAGTCAAAAGACTGATAAAATAGAAGGAAACATGAAATATCTCACTGAGAAACTGACAGATCAAGAAAACAGGTCTAGAAGAGACAGTTTGAGAATCATTGGTCTTCCTGAAAAAAGCAGAAATTAATAGAAATTTGGACTCCATACTACAAGAAATTATCCAACAAAACTGCCCTGAAGTTCTTCAACAAGAGGACAATATACACATTGAAAGGATCCATAGATCACCCTCTACACTAAACCCTGAAAAGACAACCCCCAGGAATATAATAGCCAAATTCAAGAGCTTCTAACTAAAAGAAAACATTTTACAAGAAGCCGGAAAGAGACAATTCAGATATCATGGAGCACCAATCAGGATCACACATGATCTGGCAGCCTCCACATTAAATACTTGCCTTCTGTCTTAGAATCAAAACTTAGAATCAGTGTGTTGGTTCCAATGCAGAAGAGCAGGTTGAACAACAGGAGTTAAATGACTTCCCCAGAGTTACACAGCTAGAGAGTATCTGAGTACAGATTTGAACCGAGGACCTCTCATCACTGGGCCTGGCCCTCAATCCACTTAGCCACATAGTTAGCCCTAGTTATTTTTTTTAATATTCCCAGTATCTGACACATAGTAGGTACTTAATAAATGTTGACTGACTGATGTATCTGAATATTAAATTTCTTACAACTGAACTGCTGCTGGGAATTAATTTGGACTGTAATATGCTTGAGATCTGACTTGGTCATGAAAGTGAGATGCATTATTATGTTGTAAAAATGACCCTGATTTCTCAAAGTACAATTCTGGCAGTTTCTACCAAGCTCAAAGCCTTGAGTGTTGACCAAGTAACAATCCCTCCATTGAGTATCTGAAGACCAATCTAGCCAATCATGGAGAACTTCATCACCTATAAATTGGCTACTAAGTGAAGAATTCATTGGCTATGGCAACTCATAAAATAAAGAAAAATACAGAATAGTCCTAAGTCCTTGGTGGCCTCTTTCTGATTCCAAAGTAATGATGGGGAAGTGGTAGAAAATGGAATTGTGGATAAGTACTAAGAATCACACAGTTTTTAGCCCAACTGAATTCACATATTTAAGTTGTAGAGCTCTATACATGAACTCTTTATCCAGTAATGAATGGTTTCTTCTACTGGAAGAAACAAACAAAATCAATATTGACATTCTTACTTTCAACTGAAACCAGAAGATGCCAGGAAACTACAGTTCAGTTGGAGAAAGGTTGCCAGAAATCTCCTTAGAAAGAAAAAAATAAAAGCATTGGTTTCTTCATATATCCATAGACAACAGGTAACATTTCATGGTATGCTTGGTCATTTCATTTGGTGTGCTCTTAAAGAACATAAGGAAAAAGACAAGCACTAAGATAACTACTACTTATGTACCACCATCTGTCGATACCTTGATGCTAAGAAGGTTTAGCTTAAAGGAGGAAAGATTTATCAGGGCAGTCTTAACTATTAGAAAGATTGTTATATGGAAGGTAAAATTGAATTGCTTTGCATAGCCCCAGGGAGGATCAGTTAGTAAAAGTGCCTGAGGGGGAAGGCTTAGGTTTAATGTTAATATTAACCTTGAATCAGAGATTCCCTCTTGATACAAAAGGTCTAGGTAAACTTTGGGGATCTCGCATTTCTCTGGTTCCCTATCTTTGCACAGGTAAAACCTGGAAACTTACAAATGTCACCATCCCCATGTGGGTAACCACTAACTCCTCTTATAAGCACTTAATGTTACGAGTCTTTGAAATAATAACAATAACCACTATCATTTTCATAATGCTTTACAGTTTGAAAAGGACTTTGCACATATCACACTTAAGCTCTACAAGAAATCTATGAGATAAGTACACTATTATTATCATCTTTATTTTACAGTAGAAAAAAGGTTAAGTGTCTGCCTCATAGTGATGGAAGGTAATCTAAAACAAAGCACTACCTGTCAATAAGCCTAGAACTCCATCCACTACACCAAGCTCCATCAAATAGTTTTCTTGATACGGTAACAATACAGAGAACTCACATAGAAGCCTTTAGTGAAAGGTGATTTCCTCAGATATTTGTACTTTCTCCATAAGTTATACTATTACCCTGGGTGGGGCCACCACAAGAAAAGAGACTGAGGCCCACCTATTCCTCCTTGTCAGTGTTATCCACCTGCCACTAGATTTTTGTTCTTCTGACAGAGGGTGCTAAGCATCTGGTTTGTGAAACAATGACTGCAAGGTTCTGATAGCTGACAATTAAATAAGTCTTTCATTGCTCTAGGGGCAGTGTGTTTGGACTATTTAAACTTTTTGTTGTTTCACATTTGGGTGCTGTATTTCCCAGCCTTCACACAAAAAGTTCCAAGTTGTCTCCTGGTGATTTCATAGCTCCTTTTCTCTTCCATGCCCTTAGAGCCAAGATTGTAGGACTTTTACTAGAACCAACAACTCTCACTGAATTTTGGAGGGTTTGAAGAGGCACCATCTTTCTCTTTTTTCATTTCATATGTTTTCATTGCACTGGAGCTGCTAGTCTAGGTTATGCACATTGCCTTGAACTGCTTATTAATGAACACAAGAAATATTAACAAAGGGATAAAAGCAATAGCTGTTAGTAACTCCTCCATACATTGGTGTCCATAACTCAGAAAAAGAAATGGTCATCTCTTAAGTTTATAAGCTTCCAAACAAGTAAACTGTTCAAGGCCAAAGGACTATTGCAAGACGTCATAGGTGTTCCCTCACTAGAGTTTTTCAAGCAAACTAGATAACTTTTGGGAGTTGTAGGAAGGTAAGATATGGGTTGTATTAAGTGACCTATAAGCCCCTTTCAGATTCACATTCTGCTATTGAGGATGAAGATATAAAGAAATTTTATGAAGAACTTGAAAAGACTTTCTGAACCAAATCAACAATACATTAAAAATGAGCGACTTCAACATAAAGGTAGTCCTGGGAAAGATGGCAAAAAACACATAGGAAACATAGGATTAAAACATGAAAAAAGCCAAAGGTATTTAGCCTCAGAAATTTTAAGCTATCTGTCTTATATATTATCTTATAGGAAGAAGTTAGAAAGAACTAAAAATGATGACCACAGGGACCTGTGATTCCTTCCATGTGGACACTCCCTTTAGGGGTAAAGATCTCAGTGCATTCACATCTTCTCATTCAATGCAATTTGTATCTACCTTCCCAAAGAGGACCAATCTCAAGATTTCATCCATCTGTCTTTCAACATTCCATGGATACCAATGAAGCACTTGGAATTTCCATCTATTATCCCTTGCTCTTGCTATATCACTGACCCTTTTCCTTTTCAGATCAGAATTTTCTGGATCATATCTACTATATCACTCCTTGCATGAAAGTAATCTTTGGTTAACGCAAAATTGCTACAGCTTACCTAGACTGCTATACATCTCTTTTTTTTACTTTGGGCTAGCCATGGTTTTGGTGTTTTATGACTCATAGTCATACAGCATCATGTTTACTGATAATAAAAGGACCAACATCATTGCCAAAAAAAATTCTTAAGAAATTGACTCTGTCTTTTTAATAGATAGCAGGGAATTGATAGATAGTAGGGAAATGGTTACTGATATGTAATCATTTCTAACTTAGCAATCTATGTACAGTCAGATCAGAAACTGGCAGATCAAAATCAGTACTTAAGTAAAGGAACAGATAAAGATAAAAAAAAGTCACTGCGTGAGAATGCAATTCTAAGGCAACCTACTTAAATAAATTGTTGAATCTGAAAAATGGGATGTAAGCAAAAAGTAAAGACATTAATATAGTTTATCACTATTTCAAATGAGAGTAAAACTGACAAAATACAGTACACTACAATAACAAGGAGGCCAAGAGATACTTCAGCAATATATCCTTGAACCAAGCTAAGAGAAATATAGCAGCCTAGAGCATATGCTTTAGAAATATAAGCAAAAATGTGTACAACATATCATATTGCTTGCTGCCTCAGGGAGGAGGGAGTGGGGATGGAGAGATATCACAAAACATCAGAAAACTAGTGATAAAAATACTAAGACAAGAAAAGAGAACATAAACAAAACATTATGGAGGATCATGGAAAATGGTGAAAAAATATTACCTTCTTAGACATCTAGGAAGTAGAATAAAAAAATGTCTGCAGAAACAGAGCTATAACCCAATTAAGCCATGTTTTCCAAAGAGTAAGCACTAACAGAAAAAAAAAACTGGGAGGATCATAAAAGGACAAAATCTTCTGTTGGAATTTATAAAACAAACTGTTTTAATCATCGAAGGGAGCTGAACTAGTATATATTAAGACTCCAATATTTCAATGTCTAGTGTATTATATGAGAAAGTAGAAATTATACTAAAAGAAGATAAAGATGAGTAAAGTTGACTACACAGTGCAGAAATCCAGGTTAAAGGTGACATAATTCTGAAATCATTTCAGGACTGAATTTCACAATCTCTGAAAGAAGCAAAAATAGTGAACCAAAAAGTTAAAAGCACATATGGTTTTAAAAAAAAAGAGGTGACTTAGGATTTCAGAATCTATATGCCTGCTTACTTTCTAAACTTTATAATTTCTTATGAAAAAGGACCCCCCAAAAAGGAGGGAATGATTGAAACTTTTCAGGATGATGCAGAACAGAAAAGGAGGAAATAAGGAAAGTAGAAAGGAAAAAAAATATATTTATGATCAAAGACAAAAGATAGATTTGGTGATCTTACTGAGAAGAAAGCTAGATCCTCTCAGGCAAAAGAAATATTTAGCTCACCCAAGAATGACAGAATAAGTCATAGAAGCTCTCAGGTTAGAGATCATGTAATACAAGTTATAAGAAAAAGAGTTCTTTAGTTGATGATTCCATGTACAAGCATTCTGAATCAGCTGTTTATTGATTTGATAACACTACCGAGATTTGTCATCTTTCTGGGACACACATCTAATACATAAGAGAGAATCTGCCAAAGCTTATCAAAATGGAAGGTAACTATACCCTTCTACTGATTCACATAGTTACAAAAGACACTTCTAGTAGGAACCCAAAAGGTATTGCCAGTGATTATCAAGTCTTGGGCAACAAACTAAAGACCATATTGTCACAAGTTATGTTTTCCTCACTTTTCCCCATTAAAGGTCAGGGAGGCAGAGAGAAAAATTAACTTATGAAGTAAACACTTAGCTAAATAGTATTTAAATTTCTAGAACATGGTGTATAATGCAAGATTGAAAGATATATGGTCAGAGATGAAATACATTTAACAAAAGCTTGTAAGAATATATATGCAAGTTCCTAGCTATGTGACCTAGGGCAAGTCACTTAACCTTGCTTGCCTGCCCTTTACAGCTATTGTGCCTTGGAATTGACACTTAGTACTGATTCTAAGATAGAAGGTAAGCATTTTTAAACGTATTTTCCAAGTGTCTAGAAAATCTAGTCAAAAGGGCTTTAAACTAAAAATAATGGCAGAGGAAATGGATTATCTATGTATATAGCCCCCAAGTTGGATACTATAAATCAGTCAAATAGAAAGAAAAATAGCCTCTGGGGAAGAAGGAAGGAAGGGAGGGAGGAAGGAAGGAATGGAGGAAGGGAGGAAGGGAGGAAGGGAGGAAGGGAGGAAGGAAGGGAGGAAGGGAGGAAGGAAGGGAGGAAGG
>NC_058131.1:639737812-639813652 GCF_016433145.1 Gracilinanus agilis
AGGCAGGAAGGAAGGAAAGAAGGAAGGAAGGAAGGAAAGAAGGAAGGAAGGAAGGAAGGAAGGAAGGAAGGAAGGAAGGAAGGAAGGAAGGAAGAAAACCAGTGAAAACTCATGGCCTCAAATGTAAATTCCATCAGATTAGGTAGCAAACAAGATGAACTGGGAGTTCTAATGCAAGGAAGCAAATTTTACCTCATAGGTATCATTGAGAAGGATGGTGAGAAGTCTTGCATTCATGATATAGCATGATCAATTAAAGGGAATGGACATTTTTAGCTTGGAAAAGAGATTCAGAGGAAACAAAATGAATGTCTTTGAAAATCTATTTGGAGGAAGACTTAAATTTATTCTGCTTGGTTCCCATAGAATAGAACTGAGATCAGTAGGTAGAAGGCACAAAGAGGACAATTAAAGTTTGATGTTACAAAAGAATGGCTTCCCTTTAGGGTGTCCATGATGACCTCAATGACCACAACAATCTTCCCTTCCTTGAACATCTTCCAGCTAGACTACAGGAACACTTATCCAGAATATTATACTGGGAATTCCTTTGGTGTATGAATTAGACGAGATGGCCAGTGAAGATCCTTCCAACTCTCTAATGCTGTTATTTCCTTGCTTAACCATAGGCAAATGGTTAAGTAAAGACAAATGACTAATTGAGCAATTTATCTACTGATCAAAGTAGATAAACAAGCTAGATCACTCAAATCAACCAAACCACCTTTTTTCCTTAGTAACAGAGGATTTTGCAAAAATTGCCTGGATTAACTCTATTTCACTTTACATATTATATGCTATTTTAAATTTGCCCAAGGATTACCTCCTCCAAGAGCTTCCCTTTTGCAAAGTTAGTGATGACCATCACTCAAACCTCTTCCACTGATGTGTTTCACATAAGACTAAAAATTTTGCAAGGCTTGGGCAGTGTCCTGGCTATATTTTTCAATATCCCCTAGACTTTAAGAAGTGTTCTACAAACAATGGTTACTTAAGAAACATTTTTATAGAACAGAGTTAGTTCTACATGAGTAGACTGACAGAAAACTAGCTTTTCCCTTTAAAAATAAAATCTAGTGAATCATTAAGAATAATTTTATTTAATTTTAAAATCAGAGCATGGGGCAATAAAGTGGCTCAGTGGATAGAAAACCAGGCTTGGATACAGGAGGTCCTGGGTTCAACTCAGGTACTTACTAGTCATGTGACTCTCAGCAAGTTGCTTGACCACACATTGCCTAGCCCTTACTGCTCTTCTGCCTTAGAACCAGTACTTTATTAATAACTCTAAGACAGAATAGGAAGGAAGGAAGGAAGGAAGGAAGGAAGGAAGGAAGGAAGGAAGGAAGGAAGGAAGGAAGGAAGGAAGGAAGGAAGGAATTGTTATAAATAGCAATCCAATGGGGGGGGGGACAACCATGTTAAAAAAATTCTGTATTAAAAAAAGACACACATGGGCACTCACTAACTTATTGACTATATTTATCTGAATAAAGGTTGTGATTTATCTTTAGATCCAGTTTATGCAAAATCTTAAATGCCTCCTGTGACCCAGGGGTTCTTAACCTGAGAACCATTTTTAAATATAGATATCATTGTATTTCAATATAACTGATTTTCCTTGAAAGCTTACTTATTTTATTTTTTTGCATTTAAAAACATTATTATGAAAAGACTCCATTGACTTGATTGGATTCTGAAAGGCATTTATCACATAAAGAAAGTTAAAAACACCTGCTGTAATCAGTTATTTTTCAGTGTATCCTCACATACATTAAAATATAAGCATTTTGTGAATGAGGATTGTTTAATCCATTTTATTTATTGCCTTAACATCCAGCTCAGGGCTTGTCACATAGTAGGTACCTAGATCAATGGGCAAATAAAACATATGCCTATCACCTGGAAAGAGTTAAATAATGGAATATTACCAAGTCATAAGAAATAACTATTATAAAGGATGTAGAGAAGCCAAGTGAGTGTTATATACATTAATACAAACTAAGCAAAGTAAGCAGAGTAGGAAAACTATATAAAACGACTAGAATAATGTAAATGAAAAGAATAATATCAAATCCAAACTGAAAGGTATATAATTATAATACTCACTCTTGGTCCAGATGAAAAGCTATAAGTATTTATCTCTCTCCATTTTTTGTAAGACTAGGGTCTATCAGTATGGAACACCTCATGTACCATTGAATTTGTCTGATGTGTTGGCTGGTGTTGGGAGTAGGGAGAAGTATAGCTTGGCTTCCCTCAACACAGTTTCTCTACCATGATCTAGAAAATGTACCAGACTGAATCCTGATAAAGAAATTCAAGGGGGGAGAAAGTGTCTTGTTTCTAGCTCAGGTTAGTAGGAGAGAAACATCAGTGGACATGGGGGATGGGTGACACTTATCAAGGGTGTATTGCCCAGGGTACATTCTAGTGCATAGCAAATGAAAGAGGGCCCAAATTGTGCACCAGAGGAAAAAGAGGTCCCAGACCTACTCAGGAGGATCTCAACCTTGTTCAGGCTGTGGCAACAGGTAAAAGTTGTTAGCTCTGTCATTCCTTTCCCATTTCTGGGATGCAGATTCAAGAGTGGACTGGGAGGGAACCTGTGCCTAGGGATTGGGTTCCAAGTTGAGGAGGAGTAGTTCTAGAGAGAGGAACAGGTACTGAAGTAAACAGTAATTATCTGGCTCTGACTCCCAAAAGTGTAGGAGGGTTTTAGTTCCAGCTTCCAGCCCAGTCTAGAGTCTATCACAGAATAATTAAACCAAAGGGGAATTGGCAATTCTTTCTTTCTGAACCTGAAAAGCTTTTTTTCCCCATCAGCAGCAAGTCAATTGAAGTGTTTCATAGGACCAAACCCAGTTCAGGAAATTATAAAGCTCAGGCTAGGAGGATAGTGATAAAACTTTACCCTATATCACACCACTATAGAAGCATGGAAAACTTTTAGGTTCCCAGGCTAAGAAATCAACATTTGATAAGTTGGCGGGTTTTTCTGAACTCCCTAATTCTTTACTACATTTTTTTTTACTAAATGTGATAACTCATATCTTATTTTCATAAGCACATGGCACATATACAAAGACTGATCAGGTATTAGGGCATAAAAATATTGCAAAAAATGTAGGAAGGCAGAAATAATAAATGCAATTTTTTAGACCATAATGCAATAAAATCAAATTCTTCAAAACTGGTGGGTCAAAAAACAAATCAAAGAAATATAATCACTGATTTCATTGAAGAGAATGACAATGAGGAGACAACATATCAAAATCTATGGGATGCAGCCAAAGCAGTAGTCAGGGGGAAATGTATATCCCTAAATGGATATATCAGCAAATCATAGAGGGAAGAGATCAATGAATTGGGCATGCAACTTAAAAAAACTACAAAGAGAACAAATTAAAAACCCCCAGACAAAAACCAAATTTGAAATCCTAAAAATCAAAGGAGAAATTAATAAAAATACTATTGAACTAATAATAATAATAATAATATAACTAATAATAATAACAATAATAACTAACAGGAGCTGGTACTTTGAAAAAGCAAATATAATAAAGTACTGGTTAATATAAAAAAAAGAAAGAAGAAAATCAAATTAACCATATCAAATTTTTTGCCCAACTATATGACAATAAATATATTGATCTAAGTGAAATGAGTGAATATTTACAAAAATATAAACTGCCTAGATTAACAAAAGAAGAAATAGAATACTTAAATAATCCCATCTCAGAAAAAGAAATTGAATAAGCCATCAAGGAACTCCCTAAGGAAAAATCCCTGGGTCAGATAGATTCACAAGTGAATTCTGTCAAACATTTAAAGAACAATTAATTCCAATACTACCAAAATATTTGACAAAATAAGCAAAGAAGGAGTTTTACTAAATTCCTTTTATGACATAAATATGGTACCGATTCAAAAGACTCGTCTCCATTCACCTCAAGTTAAGAATCTTCTCTCTACTTGGTGACACTTTGTTAGACTGCTTCAAGTTTTGATAAACAGAGGAATAAAGCAGAATTTCTTTATGTAATATCTGAAACTTGAGTTCTGGCTCTGTAGCTTAACTGCATTCTGCAATGCTACAATAAGTTATTTCATCTATTGAGTTATTCCCTCCAAAGATTCATAGATAACATCTGACCCCTCAATTATTATCCATATCCTCCCACAGATCTCCCAGGAGCTACCTGTCTTTTAGATGACTTGGTCTTTCTTATACTTCATAATCGGTTCAGCATTCACTCAAATTATTCATCTATAATCCTTTGCTCTCTCTATACTGCTGGCTCACTTTCCCATTCATTCATTTCCTCCATTGTATCCCCTATCCCACTTATGTATAGGTCAGCTTTGGAAACATCCTGCAGCTTATTTATGCCATCCACTGGGTTATTATCAATTTTGATTTTCTATAGATTGAGGTATTCTGAGACACAGTACCATGGAGAGAATATTTGTTTTATATATACATTTGGACAGCTTGAATTTTTTTTCATCCATTTAGTTGTGGTTTTTTTCTATATAGCTTGTTAGTTTTTTGTTTGTTTTCTTTTGTCTAACTCTTCTGAGTTATTATGAATCTCATTATGGAGTTCCTATAACATTATGAAGTTTCATGCAATCCACAAAATATCAATGACAAACAAGACTCAGAAGAGCCACACCTTGTTAACCTTTGTTCATGTCATGGACCTTTTTTGGCAGTCTGGTGAAACCTATGGATCCCTCAACAGGATAAGGGTTTTAAATGCATTTTTTTTTTTTTTTTTTTTTTTTAAATTTTAAACCCTTAACTTCTGTGTATTGACTTATAGGTGGAAGATTGGTAAGGGTAGGCAATGGGGTCAAGTGACTTGCCCAGGGTCACACAGCTGGGAAGTGTCTGAGGCCGGATTTGAACCTAGGACCTCCTGTCTCTAGGCCTGGCTCTTAATCCACTGAGCTACCCAGCTGCCCCCTTAAATGCATTTTAAAAAACACACACAGAGGGCACATATAGATACAATTAGGTGGTACAGTAGATAGAGTGCTAGATTTGGAATCAGGAACATCAGTTCAAATCCTACCTCATGTGTATTAGCTATGGACCCTTGTCAATTTACCTAAACTCTTTCAGTCTCAGATTCCCCCATCTATATATTGAAACTAGCATAGGGCCAAAGACTGTGTGTGTGCACTAGCTCATTTTGCAAACTTAGCTATAGAAATGATGCTTAGCTATTAAATCCAGGATTGGGAGGGAGAACACAATCCACTGGTTACCCTAGGGTACATTAACATAAATGAGTTTGCCTTATTGGCTATCGGTTTGCAAGTTGCAAAGATAGGACAAACAATAATAATCTACTTCAATGGATCCATGATTTCATCAATGTGTGTAAAATATTCCATACAAACTATTCATAAAGCTATTATAGGGGACAGATGGGTGGCCCAGTGGGTTGAGAGCCAGGCCTAGAGATAGGATGTCCTAGGTTCAAATCTGGCCTCAGACACTTCCTAGCTGTGTGACCCTGGGCAAGTCACACAACCCCCATTGCCTAGCCCTTACCTCTCTTTTGCCTCAAAACCAATACACAGCATTGATTCTAAGACAGAAAGTAAGAGTTTTAAAAAAAATAAATAATGCTATTATGTTCTATATTCTCCCAAATATCCTCACAGAAGATCTATCCAACATATAAGAAGCCCTCCTTCGTGTCTTTTCAAATTTAATGGGTATGAATGCAACTCTTGGCTAGGCTCTCTATGGCCTGGGGAGGGATAGGCAGAAGGGAACAGAATTTTTAATCAAACAAATAACTAAAAAGTCACTGGACATTGAACTGGGCTTAAACAGAGACACTCTAAGGGTTGACACAAAATAAATGTTGACCTATATCTTATCCAAGAGATACAATTGCTGGCTATCTCATTTCATTCTTCAATGAGGCACTAAGCTATCTTCAGCACCAAGAAGAAAGATCAGTTCTGGTTCCACTTTCCAGGGCCAAGAGTTAGTATAATCTGTCCACTCACATGTGCTCACAGAAGAAATCTAAGAGTCACATGAAAGCAGAGTCTTTGCATGCTAATTCTAAGACAGTCACAAAACCCTGTGTTCATCTGATGTGGAAGTATCTTCTGCCACAGGTCAAGTGACATATGGAGCCAAAGGTAGGAATCTGCCATGTTGTTTTTCATATTAATGAAAAAGGATGACTACATATTCAAATCTCATTGGCAATATTTTTATTATTTAATATCTCCCATTATTCAGACCTAATTATCTTAAAGGGGATAAGAATCATCACGTAATTTCAGATACATACCCTGGATAAGCAAGTACATTTCTTTATGGAATGCCAACTTGACTGGATGATTTTACATAACAGACCTGTTGAGTACAATGGAAAAAGCACTGGCTCTGGATTCAGAGGTCCTGGGTTCAAATTCCAACTGACACTACCTGTGTGACCTTGGGCAAGTCACTTAACTTCCTGGGCCTCAGTTCCCTCATCAGAACATAAGGGGGTTTGGACTATTTGACTCAGAGATTCCTTCTAGCTTTAAATGTACCATTCTATGGTCTATAATAAAAATAACAACTGAGGCAGGTTATCAGACCTCCCTTTGAGTTTTCCAATCAGTTTCAAGCAGGGACTCAAGGCAGCATGGTGTAGTGGGAAGAACACTGGAATTAAAGTCAGAAGACACAGATTCAAATCCCAGCTCTGCTACTCACCACGTGTAAGATCATGAGCATCACTTTATTCATTTGTAAAATGAGGGCACCGAACTAAAGTTTTGTTATTTCTTCATATATGGAATCAGGATCCATAGACACCCCACCCCATGCCCACCCAACTTTGTCCAATGAAAATAGAAAAAAACAACTGGTAAGGCAGTTAGCTGGTATGGATTTGTACTCTTGCATATAAAACTGACCAAGTTGCCTATATTCTTTTAGTCAGTTTGTAGTGAAATCACAGATCTGAAACAACAACAACAACAACAAAATGCGGATCAACACAACTGAAGCACTTAGAATAACAGACATGATGATGACACTTTTTCAGAATGAAAAAATGTTGACAGAATTATCCAGGGAGCATTTTTAATATTAAAAAGGAAAATCTCCATTTCAAAAGTTTTCAAAAGATGTTGAGAGCTGGTGAAGCTAGAAAATTAAAAAATCCCACAAAATAGCACAGTTTCCATTGAGGGAACAAGATATTACATGTCTCCAAGAGACTTATATGAAAGACTTAGGTTACATAGTATTTGGTGGGGGAAAACATTATAATGTTTTTCAAACTCAAAAAAATCTAAATTATTCAAATAATATTTAATCAAGACAAAGGAGTTCAGAAATGAAACCCACATATACACAAAACACATCACAACAGGAATGAGTTTTATTTCAACCAGACAAGTCAACACTTCAATTAGTATCTGCTTCTTCAAAACCTGAAGATGTAAAAATTAATGACTCCATTCAAAAGACAGAGGGAAGTCAACCAATCTCTTTTGATCCAGACTGTCTTTTGATCAGACTCTCCTTCCTAACTTCCCTTCTTTAATAAACCAAAGCTAAAAAATCAGCTCTATTATTTTGTCCAGGGTCATCAAAGCAAAGGTAAAAGGAGAACAAAACCAAAGTTAGCAGTCAGCAGAATACCTTTTGAAAATAAAAAAATTTTTTGATCCAAAAAAAAAATCAATAAAGCAAAACAATTTTGTTTTTTACAAATAACATCTTTCTCGAATATTAAAAGTGAAAACATTAAAAAATTTCTACTTATAAGATTTCTCATTACAATACTCTGGGGCTTATGTACAAAAAAGACAAATAGTTTGTTGACTAATTATCACCTGTTAATCTCATGCCATTATTTTAGTTCTTTCTGTGATCCTTTGCATCAGAATTTTGACAAGCTCAGAATACTATTGGAGACTTCCCTTCAAGTGACAAACATAATAATTTAGTATCATTTACCTTTTTGGGGGTTAGAAAGATATCTCCATAAAGTGTGTCAGGTTTCATTCAGTATTGAATTGCTGACATAAAATAAACCAAGAGGCAGCATAACCTAATGGCTAGTGTTGGGTTTGGAGTTACAGGAAGACCTGGGTTCAAATCATAATTTGAAAACTTGACAGCTGTGTGCCTGAGATGACTCCCTAGAACTTACTTAACTAAATCATATATTGGTTGTCCTCTGCATGCCAGTAGTGGACAAAGGCAAAAATGTTCATTTCCTTCCTTACTGCCACTATCTGGTAATATAAAATAAGAGAACAAATCTTGGTTTGGCAATCAGGTGGCCCAACTGCCCATGTTCTGGACCAATCTAAAGTTTCTCTTTCTGTGCTGAAAAAGTCCTCTGTACCTAGTAGACATTTAGTGTTTCTTATATATAGCATTGTGTTATAATCCCAGTTCTGTCACCAGCTATGCAAAACTGAATTCACTGTACTCTTTGTGTCTGTTTCCTTCCCTATAAAATGAGGGAGGCTAGACTTAATCTCTAAGGTCCCTTCCACTTCTGACATTCTATGGTCTAAGGCCCCTTCTAGGCTTGTGACTCTGTGATATTTGGAGTCTTCACTGTATGGATACTTCATAAAGCCTTAGTTCTCATTGCTAAGACAGTAGAGTGGTCAGCGCCTTGGGTAAAGTGAATATTATCAATTCACAGAAATGTTTTCTTGCTGTGTGGAGGAAGAGGGCAGAAACTGAGGTTGGAAGACAGATCTCCTTCCATGGGACATTCATTCACAGACAGAAATATGAGACAAAACAAAAAAACAAACTCAAAAAGGGGGGGAAAAGCATTCACAGTAAAACATGCTAGCTTTGTAGTTTCATTTGAAACCAACAGCAAATCATGAAACGTCATGAAAAATATAAGTCAAGATAAAAATCTCCTAGAGTGATTACTAAATGAAGTTAAAATTACCACACTGATCAGTAAACCCCAGAAGAAAAACAAGCTATTACATTTCAGGTCCTTCTGAAACATTATTCAGCTTTTTTAAAAACGAATGCATAAAACTGGGACATTTGGCCACGTTGCACATTTTGTCCTTATTTTTTAAAAAAATACAGTATACAGGAAGAAAAAAAATTCTTGTATTCCCCATGTGAACTTTGAATTCTATGCTCAAAACCCCAAGAGTAAAAGATCAGCTACAAGGATTTCAAATTATTTACAAATCCAGCAGGTACGACTGCCAAAATGGCTTCGTTCCCATCCTGATCGTGGCTTTTACTTTCTCCAGCAGCAACCTCGACAGGGGCATCTTTCCCAACTTTTCTCCAGGTGGCATTTTTACTGATCATCAGTCATTTTGAACAATTCCAGTAGGGCCCCAACAGCGCCAAAATAGCCCTTTAAACAAGAGAAAGCATGTGATAAGAAACTATTTAGAAAAACTGCTAAAATAGCCAATGACCTGAAAAATTCTTGAAATGTTAAAATGGATAATAGTTCAACTCTAATTTCTATCAAACATCATTAAGTGGTCTCTATACTCAATCAACATCTATTTAGCATCTAATAATTTTTGTGAACTGGGCTCAATGCTAGAGAGACAGAGACAAAAATGAAGTTGTCCCTCCCTTAGAAAAGCTCAGGGGAGAGAGCATGTACATATGTAAGTACATAATAAACAGGCAATAAAAATAGTTACAATAGGCACATACAAAACATAGAATAGTCACTACACTCAAAGAATTTATACTCAACGGGGGAGATACAAGTAAAAATAAGGTAAATACAGCTGGGGAAGCTTCAGGAAGGTTTCAGGAAGAAGGTGATACTTAGGCTGAGCCTAGAAGGAGGAAGAGGGAGAAGAGTTAGGAGGGAATGAATTCCAGGTTATTGGGAATAAAGAGAAGGGATAGGTCTGGGGAGAGAAATTGGAAATACAGAAAAGCAGGAGATGGAAGAGCTAGTTGCCTTATTTGGTTAAAATGTAGGATGAGTGAAACAATCTTATGAGCAAATCTGAGAAAGTTTGTAGGAGCCAGACTACTGAGGGCTTTAAAAGCTAAGCTGACAGGGGGCAGCTGGGGTAGCTCAGTGGATTGGGAGCCAGACCTAGAGACGAGAGGTCCTAGGTTCAAATCTGGCCTCAGACACTTCCCAGCTGTGTGACCCTGAGGAAGTCACTTGACCCCCATTGCCTACCCTTACCACTCTTCTGCCTTGGAGCCAATACACAGTATTGACTCTAAGACAGAAAATAAGGGTTAAAAAAAAAAAAAGGCAAGCTGACAGTTTTGAATTTTGTCCCAAAGGCAAGAGGGAGCCAATCTGGCTTTTTAGGTAGGGTACTCTTGAGTGTGCAAATCCCTCCTTTTCATCAAATCTGAGTTCTTTAAATCTAAGTGCCCCATGGTCCTTCTCTCCTCTGCCTGACATTCTTCCACCTTCTAATGTTCTTTGGGCAGGTCAGGATACCCCTAGATCCCCTATTGGTGAAACTTTGGCATGTGCACAGCCAGTACTTGGGGAGCTACTTCTTTCCCCCTCTTCCCAATACCTCAGGACATTTTTTGCATGGCCCACCCCTTGGTACAGGCACCCAAGCAAGCAATTCCTTCCTCGGCTCTCTCTAGTAATATAGGGGCTAACAGACAGCTTAAATTTGCCTTCTGAGCACTAGAACTAAGAGGCTTTATATACCTCTCAATTTATCCCTTTAGGCTTTTCTTCTTGTGTCTTTATTTTTAAAGGGATAGTTCATTCTTCAGGCTAACTGCTCAAGCTCTTCCAAAAGTTCTTTATCTTTTGCCCTTTGTTATTCTTTTTCCAAAAATCCTTCTGCTCTAGTTTTCTTCCTTCTTTAATCTTTATTCTCATTTCCATCTAGTCTGTCTCCTCCTTCCTTTATAGCCCATCTCTTCCTTCAACCCAAAAGCAGTGATCAAGGACCCAGCATGGCCTGGTGGAGGCAGCTTGTGGCACAGTGGAATCAGGAAGCCTGGGTTCAAATCCAGCCTCAAATACTGACTAGCTATGTAACCCTGGGCAAATCAATTAATCTCTAGGTGCCTCAGTTTCCTCAAGTATAAAATTAGGCTAATAACAGAACCTACCTCCAGCGTTATTGTGAGGATCAAACAAGATAATATTTGTAATGTATTTAGTGTAGCACTTGGCACATAGCAGATGTTTATTAAATGCTTGATTCCCTTCCCCCTTTCAATGACATGGAAAGAGGCAAAAATAGCAATATTTATTAAATTTGCAAATGACTCAGAGCAGCTAAAGATAGTTTATACATTGGCCGACTGAATCAGGACTCTAAAGATCTTAATAGGCCAGGAGACTACATTTAATCTATAAGAATGAAATTTAAAAGTAAAATGTAAAAAAGCTTTATACTTGAAATGTAAAGTCTTATTTCTTTAACAACTAAATGGCACCTTGGCAGGTGTTATTAGGAAGACTTGAATGCAAATTTTGCCTCAGACATTTGCTATGTAGGCTTAAGCAATTCACTTTCCTCTCTGAACCTCAGTTTCCATCTATAAGATTAGGGAGTTGATTCCAATTTTCCATGTATGATCTTATGAGTTTCTTAAATCAGTTTCACACATACAAGATGGGAGACATGTGCTTTAACAACCATTAATCTCATAAAGACCTAGGAGTTTTATGGGTCTACAAGTTCAATGAGTAACTAATGCAATTTGAGATTGCATCAGGAGAGGCAGTGATTGGAACTAGGAAAATGATAACATTGCTCCTGGTCAAATCACATCCAGAAAAATATGTTCAGTTCTCAGTGACACTGTAGAAAGGAAAGAGATAAGCTAAAAAGTGTCCTCAGAGAAGGTCAATCAGGAAAGGGAAGAGTTTTGAGTTCATGCCACATGAGTTTCCATAACTAGGGATATTGAGCTGAGAAAGAAGAGGCCCCAAAGAGTAAAGGATATCTGTCTTCAAATATTTGAAGGACCTGTCATGTGGAATAGCAACCAGATTTGCTTTGGAGGACCCCAGAAGGCAGGACAAGTAATAATAGATGGAAAAGGTAAAGAGGCAATTTAAGTTTGATGGAAAGAAGAACATTCTATAAGTCGGAGTCATTTACAAATGGAATGAGCTGCCTTGGAAGGTAGCAGGGGCCCTAAAAATGGAGGTCTTTAGGCTGGATGATCACTTGGGTTAGATAAACAGATAAGAAGATTGTTAAGATGCCAGTAGGACTGGGTGATGTTAGAAGTTCCCCTAGTTCTGAGACTGTGATTCAATTTGATAAGTCCCAAGGTTCTCTCATCTATTGGAACTTGCTTAATTATAGTCAGTCATAGGACTTATTGCTGGAAGGAAGCTTCATTTGACAACTGAGACAAAAAGGTTAAGTAGTTTATTCACAACCACAGGGCAGCAGGGCAGTCATCTGAACCCTGATCCTCTGACTCCAAGGACAAACTATATCGAAAGTCATGGAAATGCATTGAAGAGAAGAGATGGGCTGCCTTCTCTATACCCAGAACTGGACTGTTGCCCTCCTGCCTCAGGAACAAAGATGCCTTTAAGCTCCAGAGCAGAAATAATGAGAATGATATCTCATCAGCCACCATAGCATTGTAAACGATCACAAAGAGGAAATAATGAGATCAAAAGCAAAATTTGAACTTCCTGAAAAATGTTCTTATTAAGGATATAAGCTCCTTCCAGGGCAGAGTTCCATTTCATCTTTCACCTTTCTTTGTATCTCTAGGGCTCAGCATGATACCTGGCTTAGAGAAAAGTGCTTAATTAATGCTAGTGGAGGATCATTAGGATGGCAGCCCAATAGAGTGAAAGAACATTGGAACTGGTAGATCAGGGGCCTGGGCTATGACCTTGACTCTCAGGGCAAGTTATCTCACCTTCTGTCTTCACTTTCTCATGCATGATCTAAGGGGATTAAACAGTCTCTAAGGGCTTTCTAGCCCTAAGGTTCTATGTTTAATTCATGATTGCATAATATGGCTGACAAAGTTCATTTTCTAACAGGTAACTTTGCCTTTCACTCAAATAACAGCCTTAAGTATAAAGAAAATTGGAGAAACTCAACTTGACAATACAAAGGATTATAAGGGGTAAGGAGAGCATGAAAGGAGGGTCCTCAATACTTCTGGTAACTGAATGAAAGTTCTGCCCACTGGGTGTACCTGGACCAAAGAAAATAGCCCGGTATTCTACAGAGTAATCTATCATGCTGAATTTTAGCTAGAGAAAAAGAATCCCTTGATGTTCTTTTGGACTCTCAGCTCTTTCACTAATCTGCAATGTGACCATAGGCAAATCACTTTCCAACCTAATCCAATGAGCAATATGATAGAGTGGAAAATGTCCTGTATTTAGTCAAAAGGCCTGGAATCAGATTCTGGGTGTGTTACCTTAAACAAGTCATTTAACCCCTCCAGTCCTCAGTTTCTTCCCTTATAAAATAAAGGGGTTGGATTAGATGGCCTTTGAGGTCCCTTCCAACTCTAAAATCCTATAAAGCTATAAAAATAGAATAAAACTTCTTTGTGCATACACACACACACACACACACACACACACACACACACACACACACACACACATACACCACTCACTCTCTCTCTCTCTCTCTCTATTATTTGAGGAGAGACCCATAAAAACTGCAGGGATCAAAAAGGGCTTCTTGTGGGAATTGGCACATGATCTTCCTTGAAAGAAGTCAAGGCATCTAAGAGGTGGAACAAAGGAAGATATGTACCAAAGATATGGAAAGATGACCTGTGCAAAGAAATGGAAATAGCAAATGGAATGCCAAGGTCAGAGAATAGCAAGTAGGCCAGTTTCTCTAGAATGATTTGTACAAGAAGGGGAATGATATGCATTGATCCTGAAAAGGAAGGCTAAAGCCAGATGGTGAAGGTCTTTAAATGTCAAGCTGAAGAGTTTCCCTCTCTGAACCTCAATTTCCTCATCTGTAAAATGAAGTCACCAGACTACTTCCTTTTCAGCACTAAATTCTGAGTATGGGTCTTCAGAAAACATAAGCAGGGATGAAAATACTGTGCTGTCTTCAGCATTCATTTTCACCAATGAGTATCCTGGATTAGTTGTGATTAGTACTAGCTGAGTAATGTTCCTACAGATGAGAACAACAGGACTAATGAACTTGATCACAAGCTTTCATGTACTGTAAGAAAATAAAACGTAACTCATTTGCCTCTTTATTCTTTAAGAAAAAAATAATCAATCATTCCACACATGGTTTAGATAGAGCCTTAAAGATGGAGCCAAGAGGCCTCACAATGGCTACTCATTATCACAGTCATACAGAATAAATTCCAAAGAGAAAAAAAAGAAAGAAGCCTTCAATTTTTCTTGAGGTGAATGTGAAGTACAATCCAATATCTTTATCTTCCAGATTGTTAGACTAAGGGGACAATTTCATCAATTAAGGAAAACAACAATTCTGAAAGGTATTCTTTATTTGGAGAGGCAGTAAAGTATGATACAGAAAGACAGACAGGCAGACAAAAAAATAGAGAGGAATGACAAGGTAAAATTCCACAGTCTGACTCTGATGTTTCCTAGGTATATATAACCATAGGCAAGTCACTTCATTTCTCTGACATCTTAGTTTCCTCGAATGCAAAATGAGGATGATCACACTTACACTACTGACTTCACAAAGCTTGAAATCACTTGCTAAATTACAAAGCTCTATACATGTAAGGGGAAGACATGGTTTAGTGGATAGCTGGTCTGGGAGCCCAGAAGATCAGGTTATATAATCTTAGACAAGTTACTCACCCCCTTGAAGCCCAAAACAGATTAAAATGTAATTGGGAAATATATTTTTAAATAAATGCAACAGAATATAGATAATGTTAATATGTGGTTTTCTAAGTCAATGTGCAACCAGCAGGGATCCTAATGTATGGTTCAGTGGCTTCCATGTCTTTTTTTTTTTTAAACTCTCACCTTCCATCTTGGAATCAATATTACATATTGATCCCAAGACAGAAAAGGAATAAGGATTAGGCAATGAGGGTCAAGTGACTTGCCCAGAGTCACACAGCTAGGAAGTATCTATGGCCAAATTTGAACCCAGAACTTCCAATCTTTAGGTCTGGCTTTCAATCCACTGAGCCACCTAGCTGCCCCCTAGTAGCCCCCATTTCTCTTTTAGTTTGACACCACTGCTCTAGAGAGATTCCCTGAGTCTGAAGACTACAGGTTGCAGAGAAGATGATGACCTGTACTAAGAGAGGGAGTTTCTTCATCCAGAAGTTCCCTAAACCAATTCAATCACAAGTCCAATCTCTATTCCTTTATCCCTATAAAAAGGTGGGTGTTTATTTGACTAGGCAAATGAATCCATATATGTCATACCTACCTCATGTTCCAAGAACAGGGCTTTTAGCTGTCCTTTGGACCAAAAATCCATGGCATAAGCTAAGAGCTTCATAGAGACCATATTGATTCTAAGGAAATTCCCAACAAACACCACTCTGTCAATGTTCTGGCAGGAAAAAAATAAAAACATTTTTTTTACATTAGAGAGCTATATAAACAATATGTAGAATACATTCCTTGTACAATTTTACTTTTAAATATCCATCTTTCAGCATTTGCTGGGGGGATGGGGGGAGGGGAAGGTGGGACGGTAAGGAACAAGATACCGGGAGGTGTACAGGCAGCAAATAGAATAGTTTTCTATGGCAGTTTGGAGATGAAGCAGCATAGAATACAGGTCCCCATTGATGGTCCAACTGTAACTCCTGGCATTTCTTGTTCCTGTCCACATAGCAAAAGGATTCCAACTGCTGTCAACTCTCAGTTATACTCCTTTGCTCAAATAGTTTCCCATGCTTAGGACAGTGTCCCCTCTCCACCCTGCTAAGACAGCATCAACAATGATCAATAATAACAGAGGGAATTTTGGTAGTCCTTTCACCTTCACAAAGCACTTTATACGCACAAACTCATTTGATCTTCAAAATAATCTTGTGAAGTAGGTATGAAGGAATTCTTGTTTCCTATTTTACAGATGAGAAAACTCAAGAAGGTTACCCATAGTAATCCAGGTAATGTCAGAGTCAGGTCTCCTTCTAATTCTAAGTCCAATAGTCTAGCTACTAACTTACATAGCCTCTCATCCCCCAATCTCTATATATTGAAGTTCCTCCCTTCTGCCTATAAAGATTATCCTGAGTCCACCAGATGAAAATGATGTCTCCTTCATCAAACTTCTGATAGCAATTTACCTGATCCACCTTTGCCTGCTTTACCTTTGTATAATATATTTGCGTGGTCTTATTAATTCTACATTATCAGTCTAGAAATTTCTTCTTTTTTTTAGACTAGAAGTTTCCTAAGGGCAAAGATTGTACCATTTTTCTATCTTCTACTACTTAGTGAGTGTGCCTTGCACATAAGTGAGTAATGAATGTTTGTTGAATCTGAATTGTTCCATGTTCCCTAAGCACAAAGTAACCAACAGTGGGTGAAAGTGGCCCCAAAGCAGAAAAGGGCAGTAAAAGCAAGCCAGCTTAGAGTTTCTAGAAATGTCCATGGGTTATTGAAAAATGGGCACAAATGAACAATAACTATTACCACTTTCACAACCCAAATATTGCTGGGGACCCAAGACCCACAGGCTGGCCATACCTCCAGCTTACAGAAAACAATGAAGGGGATGATAAGGAGAAAGGCAAAATAGGTTCTCAAGGTAAACCTTACCTGCATGGTAGCACTCTGAATCAGAAGATTTTTTTTTGAGGGGGAGAAGAAAGGAAGGAATCAAGGATTTAACCTGAAAGTGAAACCTGCTAAAATAAGTTCTAATTTCATTTTCTCAGGAGCCTCTAGAGATGTAACAGATGGGTCTGAGTATGGCTCTCAACCTAAGAGACAACCTCAAAATACTTGCTCAACTCCGATGGTCCAGGGCTACAAAAGGCCCTGTGAAGCATTCCTTTCAAGTACAAAAGAGTGTGGAGGCTATTATATTTGGGAGTTTTCATTAAAAAAAATTGACAACAAAAGAGAAAGGCTCATACTTCTACCACCCAGAATTTTAAATCCTGGAAAGGGAGCATCATGAGGTGAAAGGTATGTTAGAAGTGGTATCAAATGCCTTGAGTTCAAATCCAGATTCTGTCACTTAACTACCTATATGATGGACAAGTCAATTAAACATCCTGGACTTCAGATCCTACTGTGTAACACAAGTGTCAGATTAATTGGTCTCTGAGGTCTCTTTCAATTTTCAGTCTATGATCCAGTGACTTGATTAGCAATTAAAGACCTGTCATTCTTGTGGAACACTTGAAATAAAAACTATTGTTCATGTAGAGTGTCCCAAAAGATTTAGTGCAATTTCAGATTCATTAGCTTCAAATCGCACTGACTTCTGTAACAGCCTGGATAGTATTATTTTACATGTATGACCTCCATGTGGTAAAACAGAAAAGGCACATGTTCTACAGTCAAATAACGAGTTTCAAGTCCCTTAGTCTCCGTCTCCTGGTCTGTCAAATAAATGGGTCAAATAGCCTCTGAATGACAATCCTATATCTTTCATAGCTACTCTATGTTACTAGTACTAGAGGTATTTTTATCTCCATATTCAAGATGAGGAAATTGAGACTCGGATATTAAATGAATTGTCCAAAGTAGCACAGCTAGTAAGCTTCGAGGGTGAGATTTGAACCCAGGCTTCCCTGATGTCAAGTCCATCCCCTTAGTTATTATTCCAGTCTACCACTTCCCTATCCACATTTGTATTATTTCTATTACAATGCTGTCCCTATTTGTTTTGCAGTGCTATACATGTAGATTTGCTCCAAGTCCCACACAGTTGGAGGTTAGAAACAAGACTGCTTTTCCCATTCCCCAGACCTCCCAGGTTGCTCGGAGTCCAGTTCAGTCATCCCCAACCTGACCTCCTAACAGAGCTTACCCTCTAAAGAATGGCTCTGTTGCTATGGGAACAGTCCAGAGAAGGGGAGCCCAGCCTTGGAAGCCAGCATTATTGTCCTCATCCAGTCCATCAATTGCAAGTAGAACCTAGTAGAGCCTCTGTTTCCAATGGCTTCAATTTCTAACCATGTAAAACCCTGATGATCTGCTTTCTATGGGTAATCCTATTCTGGGCCTGGGTTTTAAAGATTCTTGCTTCTTAGAATAGGTCAGGGACCACCACAACATGCAGGCTTTTAAAAGAAAAAGGCCATGTGGGAACAGGCAAACTGCCTTCAACAGAGGAGGTGGCAGTGAATATTAAAAAGGAAGAGGAGGCCTGGGAAGAGACCAATTAAACTGAGAAAGGCTTTTCCCTTTCCCTCCTTTCCAAAAGCATGTTGCCAGAGAATAAAGCTTCTCCTTGCACTGAGGAAAAGTGTCAATCTCAACAAGCCTGGGACAAGACTGGTGAAGAGTCCTGGTCAAGAGGATATTAAAAGCTGACAGTAAATGGAGCAATCTGACTGTCAAGGAAGCTAGATTTGAAAAGAGATAGGACTTCTCAGCAAGAATATAAAATCAAAGATTAAAAAGAAAAAAAAAAGGCAAACCAATCTTCCCTCTAAAAAAACCCTACTTCTCCAGAGAAGTGCTGCGGAATTTATATTATTGGGCTCATGGGGAAAACTCACTCCCTGCAACAATTAGGAGTAAGGGAGGGAAAGAATGTTCCCATAGGCTGGGAAAAACAAAAGGCTATGAAATCCAACCTAAAGATTCCCCTAATAGAGCCATTTTTCTACTACTCCTGCTTGGGATACCCTTAGCCTTAAGGAAGTAAAAGCAATTCCGTCAATCCTTGTAACTGTAATGATCATCCAAGATGTGTTTCATATGGCTAAGCCTCTCATGGACATGCTACTACAGTGCCGCCATAGCAAGGAAATGGAGGGCAAAAGAGAAAGCACATTGGATGCTAACCCAACCAAAATACCATCCAAGCACTAAGGCCAAAAATAGCAAGGAACACATTAACAAGATAGAAATGAGGGTAAAGGGAAAGCAATCAATGCTCTGGGAAGAGGGTGCAGGTGTTATCTGTCAACTGACCTTTGAGAGATTGTGAACATGGTCTACTCTATACATATTAGTTTAAGAACATATTTGGCAGTCAGGGGAAGGGGGTGGAGAGGATCCTTTAAAAGATAATGTTTTTTAAAAAACACCAAAAAAAAAAAAAAAGCAACTGCAAACACACACACACACACACACACACACACACACACACACACACACACAAAACACCAAAGGCTTCTAGCACAGAGTGTTCTGAGGCAGGAGAGGACTTTGAAAAGGCACATCTCTGGAATGTGCTCATTTAACTTTTTGTTAAAACAGCTCCAAGGCTAAATATTAGATCTCAACCTGATTTTCAAATTTATATTTACAGAGAGACTGTCAAGACTTACAAATACTGTGCTGACTCTGCAAAACTTCTTATGTGAAGTAAAATGCAGTGGAAGTCCACTGGAATCTTAGGATTTGAAAATGGGACTAAAGCCTTCATGGGTTGATCTCATACTAGACCTCAGCTGTATTACAGGCATGTTTTGGGGTGATATGGCTTCCATAATATGTTGTTAGCTCTAGAAAGGCTTTTAAAAACTCATCTGACCCAAGCCCTTTGTTTTACAGCTGAGAAAACTGAAGTAAAAAGCTTAAGATTGCACAGAGCCAGGACCTGAATCTAGGTCTTGCAAAGTCAATATGTTTTTTCCCCCTGTACCTTCTTGCCTTTCTAATAATAAGCCAAGTTACAATCAGGTTTAACTGAAATTGCATGCTTTGTTGAGCAGCAAATTTACTCCCTCTATTCTCTCTCCTACAGAAGGATCAGCGATCATAGGAGCTCAGAGCTTAGAAGAAGTTTGGAAAATCTTGTCCTCCAACTCTGCCTCTTCTCCCATTCACCTATTCAAACTCTTTTTTCCCTATCAAGCAAAATCAGACATTCTGCATTTCAAAAACCAACTATATATCAAAAGGTTTTCTTTGCAAACATTCAAATCAGGCATCACAGCAACTTTACGATTTTCTGTAACTGGGGGATGAGAAGGGGGTAGGGTGGGGGTCCTGCTGGCCTCCGCTGTAGCTCTCTATGCTTTGATAGCCCTGTACAATGCTGCTTGAACTCCACGCCACAAGGCAACACTGTAGAGAAGCCGAAAGCAGAAAGAAGAGAGGATGAAGAAGAAGCAAGGATTCCCATTGAGTTTCTGGCAGTGAAACTGGGTTGAACTGCTTCAGAGTCTCATTCTACCAATAACTCTTTGCATGAAAATACAAGGAAACAAACAGAAGAAAATGTGCCAAGAATTTCATGTCCCACTTCATTAGGCATGTGATGAATGATGATAGTTTATAAAGGGGTTTAGTTTGGATTTGTAACTTACAGTGCTGACATTTCTAAATGAATTGATTTGGCATTGAACACTGCAGGGTCAAAGGTGACTGTGGTATAGTGGAAAGAGCTTAGCTTTGGACTTGAGAGAAGTGGGTTCCAGCCTTAGCTCTGCCAGGTCTTGACCAGGAAATCTTAATCAAATCACTGAAGTTCTTTGAGCCTTCTTCAGATTTCTTATTGGTAAGAATGGTACTTTCAGTTTACAGTCTCAAAGGTCTTTTAGAGGATCAAATGAAACTAAATCAATCAAGTGCTTTTGTAATCCATAAAGCACCCTAGAGGTGTGAACTCTGATTATTGCTGTTATTGTTGTTGTTTTTACTCTTGCCAACCAGTGACTGCTAAAACTGGAAGTGACCTGAGAAATCAAAAGATAACACACCCAGATTATATGGTAAAAGACTTAGAAGGAACCTCAGCAGCCTAATACCGCAGGAGGTTAGGCGATTTGCCAAAGGTCACCCACAGAGATGTCACATAGCCAGGTGTCTGAGGCAGGGTTTAACCCAAGAACTCTAATTCCAAAGCCAAAAATGCTCTTTACATCCTACCACACTGTCATGCAAATCACGTAGTCCAACGACACTTAAAAATGAGGTAACTGAGACCCAGTGAGGTAGAGTGACTTGTCCCAGGTCAGAATGCCAGGGAGAGGGCAGAGGCAGGCCTCTTTGCCCTCCAATTCTAGGCTTTTTCTCATTGAAAATAAATGTTCTTTTTCCCCAAAAGCTAAACATTTTTGTTTCAAACAACTAACAGAAAATACATTTCTTTTTCCTCCTTAAAATATACTAGTCTTTTCCTATTACAGCCCCTGGTCTCCTTTGGGAGACATCATTTTGTGAGATGTAAATATACTAAAGGAGGGGATTATACTGAAACATTCATAAAGATCAAAATAGCTACTGTATGGAAAAGGCCAAAATGCAAGGAGAAATGGGCATGCATTGTATAAGCAGATGGTGAATTTGTAGCCTTACCTCATTCAGGGCACACATCCGAGCAATGGAACCGATGTTATTTGTAATGGTGACCAAAGTCGCTCTGGCTAGGTCCTCTTTGCTGATGGCATCTCGTTTTTCTTTACTCATCATGTTGCCAAAGCTATGTTGGAAATATTAGCAAAGGGGTTCAAATCATCCCGCAACAAGGACCATATTTTAGCCACAAGACTGTGGCAAAGCTCTTCCATAACTTCTGTCTGGATAACTTTGCCTGTGACTTACAAACCCTAATTTTGCTACATAGTTTGTATTCAGAAAATATTTTGATAATAATGGTTGGCTTCTTTTTTCTTTTCTTTTCTCTTTTATATTTGAGATAGACCACTGATGAAGGGGGGTGGGGAAGCGTTGTACGAATGCCCCCAAGTAAGCACTTAACAAGGGGAAATGGTTGCAATTGTCAAAACCTTCTTTCAAAGTTGCCCTATTTAGAACATATACTTCAATAGCATGAATGCATCTTTGCTTGCTAAGGTGTCAAAATCAGGTCTGAGCTCTTCTAAAATAGATGCTGCTCTAGTCTATGTCAGCAGGGGCATGGACACATCAGAAAACATTTAGGGCACTGGTAGCCACGTTTTCAGTTGTTATTGCACCTGCCTAGGACAAGAGTACCATAGGCTTTGGAGATGGAAGGGGTCTTAAGAGATCATCTAATCCAACCCTCTCATTTTGCAGATGAGGAAACTGAGGCCCAAAGAGCTTAGGTGACTTGCCCAAGGTCACATAGTAGCAGATTTGGGATTCAAACCCAAGTCCTCTGACTCCAAATCCAGTGCACTCTTTCCACTATGCCACTCTCTATTTAGTCTCTACCTTGATGCTACAGCAGATCCTTGAAGGCCAAATCGTTCATAGTCTCCTCCATAAATATCCTTCACCAGCTTATCAACATTGGTGCTGTCTCCTTTAGCTGCCATTTCCAGAGCTTCTTCAAAGGTCTCACAACCAGTCAGCAAACAGCACAGGCCTAGGAATGTTCCACCTCCAAGACTAAAGGAACAATAAGGTTTATTTTTTTTTAAGATTTGTTTTAAAAGGTGCCCACCGAGGTACCCAAAGAGGAACATTCAGAACATTAGCACAACAATCAGGCAGGAGGAGAAAAACAATGGATAGCTCACATCAGATGGACTAGGGTTCAGAGTTAAGACTGGACCAGGAAGTGAGAACAGGGTTGGCTGGGATTAAAAACAAACAATTTAGAAAAATGTCATGCCCTTGGCCTTAGAATGAAAACCATATCAATAAGAATGCTTCTATCAGTTACAGTTGTGAGACCTTGGGCTAGCCCATTAACTGGACAACCTCAGTAGCCGAATCTGTTATAGGAGGCTGAAGGTAACTTTCTTCTCTAGATGGCTTGCATATATAAAATGAATAGTCATATAAGAAATATAAATCATATTTGTAGTTGATATGCAGTTAGAAATAAATGTTGCATGCATTAAATATGGAAACCATAAATGAAATGTTCAATCCTCCAACAAAAATACTGACTTTGACATCTCCTGCCTGTAGAATTCTTTCTTCTTTCCTCTAATCTCATTCCTCTAAAAGAGACAATCTCATTTATCTATGTGACTCTTTCAACTGAGATTGCTGAAAGAAAGCAACTCATCAAAGATCATAGCATCTGAGAAAAGATTATTAATGTTTTGTAATCCCTCAACAGCATGAAATGCTAGCTTCTTACCTGAACTGGACCTATTCTCTGAATCCCCAAACAAATCTGTTCTTGATACTCAAAGAGAAACCACTTGTACATCTCAACTTAAAATTTATTTTGGCACGTTTATTTTTTTAAAACTCTTAAGGGCAAGAATAGGATTCAGTGACTGAATCTAGAGTTGAATCCAGATCCTCTGGACTCCAGGTCTGGCACTCTATCCACTGTACCATCTAGTTGCCTCTTGTGAACTGTTTAAATACATTTAAATTACTCTGGAAAAAAAGTAATGGCCCCTTTAAAAAAATGCATTTTGGAAGCAAAATGAAAAGAAGCTCTAGAAGTCTAATACTAAAGAAGCCAGATGCATAGGGATTACCTAAGAGAAGAAGAGCCAGGTTAAGTTAAGAATTATGCTTACAATTAGAAAAGCCCTTGATGGGGGCAGGGTTATCACATGAAACAAAGAAACTTATACACAGTTTCACAACTTCTTTCATGATTCCTTTGGCTTGAAAGAAAACAGAATGCAGAAGCAGTGAGGTGGGAATTTAAAAGGACAAAAGCGACACATTGCTGGGAGAAATTCAAAATAGATAATTAAGCTCTATACAAACAGTAGAAGCTTATAAGACTTGTCACACCAAGCTGCTCTGAAACTCCAAAGTGCTGAAAACAGGAGCAATGCATTTGGCACAAGAGGCTTTGGAGACTAACAAAGATGTTATTTTCTGCATTAGGTTGGGAGGAAAAATCAGAAAAAGAACTAAGTAGTGATCTCTATTAGTAAAAAGCTGATGAGAAGAGAACTATATTATATCTAGGTAGCCATTTGTGTTTCTTTAAATCTATCTAGCAAAAGTTTCTATTTTAATAAAAAGTTAATTTTTTTTAAAAAATCATATTGCAAAGGAATCATATAATCTGTGTTCACAGTTCCCCTTCACCTATGTAAAGTGACCATTTGGATTCCATGGCAATAAGCCAGGCATCCTTTACTTAGTGACAGCTACCTGAACTGAGCACATCAGTGGAAAAATACCATCACATACATCTATTTGTAAACTCAAAGCTATAAAGGGATAATAAATATAATCATGGGATTTATAAGATAGCATGGTTATGATAAATCAACTGCCTTAGGAGGAAGACCATTCATGGTTAGATCATATATTTCTAAGGCTGAAAAGGTAAATAACTTCAAATAGGGGAATCTTCAGTTGAATATGTACAATGAGAATCCCTGGTGCATTCACAAAGCTGGGAAATGGGGGATGCAAAAAACAATGTCTGAACAAAATAGAAACAAAGAGTTCCTTGCCTATTATAGATACAGTAGGTGGAAGATATTTTATACAAATGATAACACTGCTCGAAATCTGATTGTCTGGGTACATATTTAAGATGTGATTAGAAATGTATTAAATAATTTCTCAGAAACAGTCAAGGCCAAAACATACAAAACTGAAAACTCTGATGACAGATGGCAAGCCCTCTAGGACTTCTGAAAGGGTCTCTTGCAAAGTACTCTCAGGCTAAAAATATTCATCCCCAATGGTCAACATTTTGGTGGTAGGCTACAAAACAGCTAGGCTGTTTTTTAGAAAAAGAGCCACATGCCCATCCCTGAGTAGCAGCGTTTGCTACCAAAATTCTGTGGTGCTGGCTTTTTTTAAAAGGAAGTCATTATTTAGGAGGAACCATTACAAAACTCAAGATCACCAAGGAAAGAAAAGGTATCCTCCATCTCTTGCCTTGATTTTCCATTCTTATTCCACCTCTTCGAATTCCTAGTTCCTTTTAAAACCCCAACTCAAGTGCTACCTTCACACAGGATTCTCCTAATATACATATTAAACCATCTTCCTTCCTGCTCCCCCAACACACACCCAGTCCCAATTTTTTTTGCATTCACTTAGTATTGCTTTTGTATTTACTTATATATATATATATATATATATATATATATTTTTTTTTTTTTCCTACGTAGCAGAATGCAAGCTCCTCTCAAGGACAAAAGCTGATTTCATTTTGTTCTTGATTCTCTCATATCTGCTAAAGTGCCTGACCACATAATAGCCTCTTGGCAAATACTAGTGGAACTGAATTGATTTATCAAAAAAGAACAACATTTCCACCATCCAGGATTCTAAATTTTCTTCATAAAGGTTTTCTCTCTTTTCCTTCAAGTGGACAGTTAGGTGGCTCAGTGGATTGAGAGCCAGGCCTATGAGGGGGAGGTTCTGGGTTCAAATGTACCTCAGACACTTTTTAGCTGTGTGACCTTGGGCAAGTCACTTAACCCTCATTGCCTAGTCCTTATTGTTCTTCTGCCTTAGAACCAATACACAGTATTCATTCTAAGACAAAAGGTAAGGGTTTTAAAAAATAAAAAGATTTCTTCAAAAAGGTAAGTCTCTCACTTAAGACAATGCATTCCAGTAAAGTTTGTTTATAAAATTAATTTCTCTGATTCCTGTTTTTCAGCTGATTTCCATAATAAATTTAGAGGCAATTTGCCAGAAAAAATTGTTGGTCTCCAAATGTTTTTTAAAATCCTATTTAAGAAAATGCAAAACTATATAAAAATATTTCAAGTGAAACAAGAACCTACTATGATATTGTTTGTCTATTCAGAGAAAATAAAAAATACATCATTAAATCTATAGCATAACAGTCATCCACATTATGGCAATACAATGTATCTGTCTCAGTCTTTTAGAAAGAACACAAGCCCTAAGAGTCAGAATATTGGCTAAGTTTTTAGACAACTATGAATAGATGGGGATGGGTAGGGGCAGAAAGCAAAAGAAGAAGGGACAGGAAAGAATTTTCAAGTTTCTTAATTTGAATCTGTGATTCACTTTTAACTTGAGGACCATCTCCAATAACTCTATTAGTAACCCTTCAAGAAAACTTCTGTTTTCTCAATCATTGTACCTTTAGTAGAAAACCAAGTTCTGGAAAAATTCAATATGCTCACAAATATTTCATTAAAGTTCATTTGAGTTTTCATAACTACTCCCAACAGTACTAGGGAGCTATAGTGTAAAGAATGAAGTCATCAGCATATCTTGCAGCAAGTCTCAGAGTATATTTTAGGCAGCCCCTTCTATCTACTGAATACAATCTGAGTTATCTTGTTCTAATGCCTTGGCAAATGCTGACACTCCCTAGTGTCAGAATGATTTCTCTCCCCTTCTCTCTACCCAGAACACCCATACTTAATTTGGGCCAGTTTTTAAAGTCCAACTCAAATTCTCTCTATGAAGCTGCCCTCCCCACCAGTGTAATAACCCTCTCCCTCTGAGCTCCCACAGCTGTTTGGTATGCAGCTAATGCAGTTATCTTGTAATCCTATGTACTAAAGAAATCTGTGCAGGATGTTTTGTTTCCACAGTAGACTGCAAACTCTATGAAGACAGGATTTATATCTTATCTAATCTTTCAATGTCCCTCAGGTCCTAGCACAGTACACTGAAATGATTGGTGGATAATTAATATTGGTGGGATTAAATAGAATAATCTTACGGAAAAACAATGTATCAGAAAGCCATCCTGAATATCACTGATTGCCATATAATCTACTGTAAACAGAACTGTAGAATTTAAAGCTAGAATGAATCTTAAGAGACCATTTAATACAACCACTAATTCTACAAACAAGGAAATTGAAAACCAGAGACAGGAAATGACTTGCCCAAGTTCATATCTGTAATGAGCTGCAATGCAAGGCTTTGAATTCAGGTC
This sequence comes from Gracilinanus agilis, assembly GCF_016433145.1. Taxonomy (NCBI): domain Eukaryota; kingdom Metazoa; phylum Chordata; class Mammalia; order Didelphimorphia; family Didelphidae; genus Gracilinanus; species Gracilinanus agilis. Next base: position 639,764,651 of record NC_058131.1, read on the forward strand.
CTCCAAATCCTTTAAAAACCTAGGGAAGGAAGATTGTTATACTGCAGCAGCAGAAGGTTCTTCTTGAGGAATATCTATTTACCTGGTCCCTGTAACTCTTTTATAGTTGTCCTTGGAATATACTGCTAGGATGCTAACACCTGAGCCCATGTTAACCAGCAACATAGGGTATGGATTATCAAGGCAGTAAGGCTTTTTTTGACACTGTTCAGGATCTGTGGGTTTTTCAAAATAGTAACACTCAGGTTTGCCATTGAAGCCGACGGAATCAACATAAAGCAGACCTTGAATCAAACAGTCCAATTCATCCAGTTTGTGTAGTTGCAGATCAGCAATCTGAAAGAAAACAAGAAATCAAGGAGAAAAGGATGGTTAGAGCATAAAAAGAGACTAGGGAGACTCAGGTGGCCCTTAGATATATTGGCAGAGGTAAGCAGGATTAAAGAGTACAGCTACCATTTTTAACAAGGAATTCCAAAGACATTTAAAGGAAAGGGGTGGGAAAAGAATCTAGGAAGTTAGAAGTTGAAAAAAGGAAGATTTTTTTTAAGTTCGAAATAAGAAAGGATTCTTTTTACTAAAGTTATCTAATAACAGGTGTAGTTGACAAAACATCTAGGAATCTTTTCATTGTACCACACTTCCACTTCTCTCATCAAAACCCTCAGGACACAGGTAATATTATCGCCATTTAATAGAAGGAATTGAGGATTGGAGACACTGAGGAGTTTGCACATAAAGTCAGGTTCAGAGACAGGATTTGAATCCATGTATCCTGATTCTAAATCCAAAGTTCTTTCCAGTAGACCATATTGACTTTCATGGAAAATCTGATGTGGCAAGATGAAAGCTGTAAGTTGGGTGTTTGGCCTATATACTGAAGGTACAACCTACTCTTAAACTAAATGGTGTTGAGCTAGAAAGCTGTTTCTCTCCTGCCTGAGATTTTTTGATTAATTGAGGTTTAGAAAGGAAGCAAGAAGGAAAGAAAGATAGGAAATATTGACAGCAGCCTCTAAAGTCAGATCAAATATGAATAACTTCATATTTTAAGACCATCATATAATATGCAAAAAAGGGAATTCTATCTACATTATGTTACTCTTGCCATAAACACAAGTTCATAGATTTATTAGAAGGGACCTTGGAGATCTTTAAGCCCAACCTTCTTATTTCACCATTTTAGAAACTGAGTTACAGAAAGGTTAAGTGACTTCTGGTATCATTTAGCTACTGAAGCATCTGCGGAAGGATATGAACCTAGATCTTCCTGTTTCCTAAATTTGTCATATTTAAACTTTCCAAAATGTAGGCTTCGTACTCTCCAAATGTCAAGCAGTGCTTATTTTAGACAAATCTCCCAATAAGACATAAATATAGCTTTGTACAAAAAACAGGAAGATAAGCTTGAAGTAGTAGAAAGAACATAGGACTCAAAGGCAGATGACCTGGGTCATCCAGTTTGCTTCCTCTCTAGCTGTGTCACACGAAGTGATTTCTTTTACTTCTAAGGGCCCATAGATATGAAATGTAGGGGCCAGATCAGATGAGCTCTAAGGATCCTTCAAGATCTCAGATCTTGTGAATTCTATGATTCCATGAAAATATTCCCTTTGCAAACACAGCCAATTATTTCAAAAAGATCATGGAAAGAGCCAGCACAAAATAGCTGACCTGTCCTTTCCTACCTGTGGAAGGAAGAACGGCTTAGATAGAGCTTGTAGGGTCTTTGGCAGAAATGATCTAAAAAATATTTTCCTAAAGGAAGAAAGTTGTTTTGTTTTGTCTTATCCATACTAAAACCTGCCATTCCTTTGGAAACATAAAATGGAAGAACTTTAAGAGATCATCTAGGAGTAATGAGGTGGCATAATGGATAGAGCACTAGACCTGGACTTGGGAGGACCTGGGTCCAAAAATGGCTCCAGACACTTCCCTGGGCAAGCCACTTAACCCCAACTGCCTCACCCTTACAAGACAGAAGGTAATGGTTATTTGAGAGAGTTAAGAAGGTTAAGTTAAGAAAATTACCCACAATTATAGAGCTAGTAGTATGTGTCAGAGGCAGGACTCAAACTCAGGACCCCAGATCCCCAAACTCCAAATTCTTCCCATTACACAAACTTAGCTGAAACTTAGACAAGCCACAAGCTCTCCAAGTCTGAAATTTCTCAACAGGATTATAATACCTGAAACTACTACATTCTGAGGTTTTGGTGAGCATCAAGGTGGATCATGAGAATTAATCAATATAGGACTTGCGCATATAGTGAGTAATGAGTACACACACACACACACACACACACACACACACACACACACACATGCGCAAGCTCATCTTTATAAAGAATACTCATGTTTGAACAGGGGGAGCATGCCAGAGAGGATGATAAACAAAATAGTACAAAGGCCAGTGTATAAAGACTCAAGTGGTAAAGAGTTAGTACTTTTAGAAACTCATCTTTTCCATGAACTAACTGAATGGACAGCAGTTACATTGACCTTTCCTGGTATCATAAGTTAACATGCTTAAAAATTAATCTGGAATAATAAATAATACTGAAGGCCATCACTAGACAAGCACTGTCAACAAAAGATAGGCCACGAGACAGACCAGTGGATATCCTGAAAGCAGACTAGAAAATAGTCAAAACAAAGAAATTCTCTCTCTCTCTCTCTCTCTCTCTCTCTCTCTCTCTCTCTCTCTCTCTCTCTCTCTCCACACACACACACACACACACACACACACGCGCGCGCGCGCGCACACACACACACACACACACACACACATTCTTTCTCTCTCCACTGACTAAAGAAATAGACATTTCACTACTTTCTCTCAAACTATTCCAAAAATAGAAATAAATCACAGAATCTTCTTTCACAATGACTTTAATCTATACATAAGCAAAAATCCCCTATGCAGTAGGATTCCCACATAATAAGTCACCAAGATCTCAGCAGATTATTCTTCCTAGAGGCAACCTGTTCCATTTTGGGGTAGTTATAATTATGGGAAGCTTTTTCCTAACATTAAGCCCTCTTCTCAGAAACTCCTACCTTTTTTTCCCCCAAGTCTATCCTCTGGGGCAAAGAAGGGCAAATTTATTCCCTTCAAGGGACAACCTCCTGGATGCTTGAAGACAGTTGTCAGATGACCTTTAAGTATTCTGTTCTCCTAGCTAAATGTCCCCAATTCCTTCAACCAATCACCATATGGCATAATTTTGAGAACCTTCAAGGTTTTTTACCTTGAAGTTGACCGCTTCTGCACACTCTCCAGCTTCTCAATCTCCTTAAAATCTAAAGCCTACTGGGTAAATCCAGTACTCCAGATCTGACCAGGGCAGATAAGAGTGGCATTACCTGTACATAATATCTCCATTAACCTGTCTAGGAGCACATTAGCTTTTGTTGGCAGCCCTATCACAGTACAGACTACAGAGTTTCAGAATAACAAAAGCCCCAGGGGTTTCTTTTTCCCTCCTAGACAAACTGTCCTCTATCCATTTTTCACCCCTCTTATACATGTAAACTGACATTTACCTTTGTTAAATTTCATCTTATTAAATTTGACCCAGTGTTCTAGCCTATCAAGAGCTCTGACCCCTAACTCTTTTTATGCAAAATGTGAGCTATCCCCCTCAAGTTTTTGAACAATGATTGATTTATTCATTCAACAAGCATTTACCAAACACATACTACAGTGAAAGATAAATTGTGCCTTCTCTGCCTTTATCCAAGGTTCTGGATCAAAATGATGATCAGCAAAGAGCCAAAGACTCTGAAACACTATGCTAGAGACTTCTGTCTATGGTGACAAGTCACTAATGATGATTCTCTGCATCCAGGCATTCAACCAATTCTGAGTGTACCTATTGACAAGACCTCATCTCTCCATCTTGGCTCCAAGTGTGGCACTTGAGACATTATCAAATGTTTTCCTATAGAAATTTGCAATGTAATGATTTGTTTTGCATAAATGAAATAGAATAAATCTATCTTTGTTCAGAAATCAGGGAAACTTGTACAATTTAATACAGAATTTAAAATATAGGATAATTTTTAAGATAGGTCTTTTTACTACTTTAAAATACACAATAATCTCTATGTTTGTTTGTTGTTCCTCATAAACAACACAGCTTTGCCTGGCCTGCTTCTGCCTGACTATTCCCCATTCCTAGAATACTCCCTTCTAGTTTCAAACTCCACAACTCCTTCAAAATTTAGCCCAAATATACATTCTAGAGAAGGCCTTTCTTTCCCCCTTAGTACGAGGGTTTCCCTCAGAAATTACCTCCCATTTGCAGAGTAGTGATACACTGAGTATGTACATAGTCCTTTGCATGCTGTGTCCCCAGGAACTATTTACCCTCCTTTGGTATTCTCAGTGTTTATTTACCATAATCTCTGGCCTATAGAAGCATTTTTCAAAATGCTTGATAAGTGACTGAATGTTGACTTTGTGTTACTCAATGTCTATTTGCTGACACACAGTTAATGTTTCTGATACTTTTCTAACATTTGAAATAATACTTTGTATCATATGAAAGACACCAAAATCCTATCTCATTGATTCTGTATTTTTGCTAAGTAAGACTAACAGAAACCAAGTTGATACAATTTAAAATTAGTATCAGCAAAATGATAGTTTTCTGAATCTGTTTTCCATTGAAAGAAACACATTAATTAGCCAGAAGAACGTGATTGGCTCTAATGTGCCTGATTCAACAATCCCAAATTTTCAAGTACTCAGTGAGGTAAAAAAGGGGCTGCCCACTCATTTTTCCTCCAAACAGTGGGGTAGGAATATACTCCCTTCCTCATCTCTCCCTTTTAGAATCCTCCATTTACAAGAAGACACAGCTCAGGTACCTGTTCCTTCCATAGTACCCTGATCTTCTCAGTTAAAACTGTTGTTCCCTTTCCATAGAGCACTTTTTCTGGATCGAGGATATCCTATCACATACAAATGGAGTATATTCTATTCTATACTTAGCTTTGCAAATAACAGTTCTACACACATACATTGAAAACTGTAAGCTCCCTGAAGGCAAGGATTGTGATTTTTCATCTGTAAGTAGCACAACAAAAGTCTCGCTGAAATGACTAAAGAAAGAGCATTTTTTAAGCCCAGGGGTTTACATCCACATAAAAATAAATATATTAGCCACTTTTATAAAGTCTCCTTTCAAGGCCTGTACTACCCAGGAAGGAGATAGGCTTTTTCAGATAAAAGTTATTACTTAGTAAAAAGGAATAGAGCACCAAATGTTCCACTATTCAAACAGGAAATAAACTCTTTAATTGACTGAGAGCTCTGTCTGGAGAATGAGTGACTGAGTTCATTAACTCAATAAGCATGCCCAGGTAGGAGTATCTCAAAATTGTCAGAAGAGTATTCTGAGAGATAAATCAACACGGTGTGCTGGAGTGATGAGGAAATAGGATCTCAAGTAGGACTTCTGGCTTGAAAAGGCCATGATACAAACTCGGCCTAAAGAATGTTATCTTGAGAAGTAGCTAGAAAATCTGAGTACAACCTAAGTAAGGACTAGCTAGATTTTGTTTCATTCATACTTTGGGTTATTTTATATGAGTGTGTTATTTCAAAATTTGTGAAGTTTTATTTCCCTGGTAAATAAACCCTAGATAATATACTCTTGATCTGGAGAAGTAGTTGTGGGTTAAGGAAAAAATATCCTTTTACAAATCAGGAAAGGAGATCTTTCACCCAAAGCATTTTTTTTTAATCATGACAATTCACCATAATAATATGGTGCATAGAGTGCTAGATCTGGCCACAGGAAGAACTGAATTCAAACTTAATCTCAGAAATTTTTCTTACTAGCTACATATGTGACTCTGAACAAATCATTTAATCTCTACTTCAATTTCCACTTCTATAAAATGGGGATGGATTTTTAAAATAGCATCTATCTGTCAGGGTTTTTGTGAAGATGAGTTAAGATTTGTATGATACTTTGTAAATCTTAAAGCACTATATAAATACTAGCTACTATATAATAATTATTATTATGAATAATCTCATAGGCAAATAACTAAGGCACTGGATTAGGTTACCTCCAAGATCCTATTCAATTCTGAATCCTATGAGGCTAATGGAACTGCTTTGTTTACCAGAATAACCAATATGATCTCATTTGTTATTATTATGTTTACTAGTATTACTGTCCATTTCATGGGTTGGCATCCCCTCCTCCCTACCAAAAAAAAAATAAGCAAAAAAAATTTAGTGGTTGGGCAGGGGGATGGGGAAGGGGGCATTGGGGCAGGGAATGGCTGTGCAGTTGAAGGAGCAAAGTTGAAACCCTACTTCTGCTATCTATTTCTTGGGCTTCCATTTCCTCAGCTCTGGCTATAGATTTATGATTCAGTTTTGGAAATCGACTCTTAGGCCCTGGTGAATCTTAGCATCCTCCACCAAATCCTCTGCTTTGAATCAGTCTAGTAAATGTTGTCTTCTGGCAGGGCATTGGCCTTATTCTTTCTAAATCTCATTTGAGAACTTTATCCCAATTGAAGGTGCCCTGTGTCCTGGATCTTTCTTGGCTCCTAAGCTAGAAATCTGTTATATTTCATTCCAAATTAGCTGCCCCTACTCCCTCCAGCTACCCTATCTTGGTCCTAGAAATGATTATGTACCAGATGATAAGCACACATTATTATGCTTTGCTTGTTTCTTTCAATGAAGGGGGAAAGGAATACTGCATTCCGAAATAATCCAGGAAGACAAAATAAGCAGAAGGAGAAAGGGAAATTCTACTACATCAGGAATATTTATACTTCTCTTTAATGTAGTTCCTTAGGCCTAAGATAGACCATAAGTTAAGATGCCACTGTCTGGTTCTCAGTTTTAAAAATGGGAAAACATTTTCTTCTTTCTTTTTATTTTATTTACTCTTCGCTTTCCTTCTCTGGGCTTAGCTTCCTATAAAAACTTGATACCAAGCAAAACAATGGGAATGATCAAATCATTACATATTTGAAATTTCAGATTCAATGAAAACTCAAATGATACTAAATTAAGTAAGTTTATCTAGGCCCCTATAACATCTCTTTGGAGCATATGTCATGTTCCTCAAGTCCTAGCTCAGTTTTCTCTCTTGGAAAAAAAAATGGGAGAGGAAGAGGAGGAGAGGGATTATTATTAGATATAACAAGGTCACAGAGCTAATAAGTCTGTGGGAGGAAGATGAGTGAGTTAGGAAAATTTCTAACTATAACTTGTGAAAAATTGTTCTGTGTCATATTGCTGGAGAAGGAAATATGAAAAATTCCAGTCATTTATAACCTTATTCAATCAGGTTTTCTTTAGAATCAATGTTTACCAAAAGGGGATTTTGGCATTTCTATAAGGAATTTAATGATAACAATAATACTAAGAATCAAAGCCTTGGAACATAAGATACATTCAGTATACATTGTTTGAACAGACTAGGTTTTCTGTTCAAAACAGACTGAAAGGAAAGAAACCCTAACAAAAATACCCTCAACATTTTCAAATCGAAAATCAAGGAGGAGAAAGCAGCCCAACTCCAAGCCAGTGGCAAAAGTATTGGGTCACTAGACCTTGAAGGGACCTTTGGAGAGAAATCACCTTTATTTTACCTCAGGAAAGGGAGATCCAGAGAAGGTAACTGATTTGCCCAAAGTGACACAGTGCATAAATGGAAGCAACTAGACCAGGAACTCAGCAGGCTAGTGCTTAAGCCCACTAGCACCTAAGCTCACTTTGGCTCTCTCCATCATGTCAATCTACCATTATGTCCTGTCTCTGCTTCCCTTCCCCTAGTCCCTGCCTTGATATGGATCTTCAGATTTCTTTAGCACTGGGAGTCCTCAAGGAGAAAATCTCTCTCATTTGAGGTGAGGAAACTCTACCATGCAGACTGACAACTATAGTACAACTTTGAGTCTTAGAAGAGCATTGCTTGGAGGCCCTGAGAGCATAAATAACCTGTCAAGATCACTTAAACAGTATGTTTCAGAGATAAGGCTTGAATCTCAGGCCTCCAGACTTCAGAGATAAATCAACTTATTAAAGGAAGAAGTTGATTTTTAAATTGCAAGAAGTAGAAAAGTTTGTCTTGCTAAAACAAGAGGAAATGGGGGGAACAAGTATTTATTGAGTGCCTACGATGTGCCAAGCTCCGTGTTAAATGCTTTACAATTATTATTTCATTGGATCTTCACAACAGTCATGGAAGGTAGTAGATGCTATTATGATACCCATTTTACAGATGAGGAAACTGAGAATTTTCCCAGCCTTTCTCCTAACTCTTGATCTTGTCCATTTCTGTGGTTCTGCTGCTCCTCAAAGCAATTTCTTAGGTCTGATTCCCTTTTTACCATAGAGAAAGTAATTTGAAGTGGGGCAGCACAGGGCAAGACAGATTATGACTGTAACAATGAGGAAGATAGGGAAATTAAGACACCGGTTAAATTTCCTCTTGCCCAAGGTAGCACAACTGATTAAAGCCTCAGTCCTTAGATTCCTAAACCAGCATTGTTTTCTATTACAGCCAACTAAAGTTAACACAAAGTGATAAACAAACTTGCCCAAAATCATATTGAAAGTAAGTGGCATTATGGGGATTCAAATCCAGATCCTCAATCTACAAGCCTAGCATTCTTTTTAGAACACTATAATGGATCCTCAAGAGGAGGCTGATTTCTAGATCAATGGAGATTTATGTTCTTTGTTCTACTTTGAAAGAATGTGTTGCATCCATGATGGGAAAAGTAGTATTTGTCTAGAATCAGGGGGATCAGCAAACTAGGTCTGAGGGGTATATAGTCCCAAGAGCTAAGAATATTTTTTTACATTTTTTAGATAAAGTTTTATTGTATTTAAAAATGTAAACGCCTCTTAGCTCATAGACTGTTATTTAACATATGTATGTACATATATACATATATGTATATGTCAGTCCCTGGTCTAGGTTCTTAACCAAAACATGGAATTTTCTAGTTACAGTGAAATAGGCATTATTCAAAAATCCCAATAATGGGGAAATAGACTTGTAAGTAATTAAACATTTCATTTTAATACAGAAATGAAATAATGAAATGAGAACAAGAACAGACCTGGAAGCCAGAACACCTAGGTTCTAGTATTAGTTCTTTTTAATAATGAACTATACAACTCTACTCTTCTCTAAAACCTTAGTTGCCAGGGGCAGCTGGGTAGCTCAGTGGACTGAGAACCAGGCCTAGAGACGGGAGGTCCTAGGTTCAAATCTGGCCTCAGACACTTCCCAGCTGTGTGACCCTGGGCAAGTCACTTGACCCCCATTGCCTACCCTTACCACTCTTCTGCCTTGGAGCCAATACATAGTATTGGCACCAAGACGGAAGGTTAAGGGTTTAAAAAAAATAATAATAATAAAATAAAACCTTAGTTACCTCATCTTTAATATGAAGAAGGTTAGACTAGCAAGGGTTCTTAACCACTATTTTATGGGCCATGGACTTTTGGGGGCATAGTCTGGGGAAGCCTAAGGACTCTTTCTCAGAATAATATTTCCAAATGCATAAAATAAAATAGATAGGATTATAAATGAAACCAATCATGTTGAAATATAGTTATAAGAGTTTTTTAAAATCAAGTTTGAGACCCCCAAGTTAAAAAACCTAGAACAAGACAGTCTCAAAAACTGTCCTCAGTTTCTAAAATGTTATGGGTTTATGAGAAATTATCGTGATCCAAGTGACATTCTTCTAGCAGCTTATGATGGAATCATAAAAAGACCTGTGGTCTCAGCTGGTCACCCTATAAAAGTCATTCAACAGCTACCTTTAAGAAGATGTAATGACATAAAAATGCATCACTAAAGTATGGTCTGAAAGCAAACTTTTTTTATTTTTTAGAAAAAGGATTTGATTAGTACTCTTAATGTACTGAACTACAGGTATCCCATCCACAGCATGGAGATTAGGGATAAGGTACCCCCACAATCCAGAAAATCTATATAAAAATTTTTGATTCTCCCTTCATAACAGAGAAAAAGCCTAAATTTCTTTTTCCCTTTTTTTAGGTATTAATAGTACCTTATTTTAAAATTTTGGTTTAAGTATTTGGTCATAGGATACCTGTAGGTCAAAATTAACATTGCTAATCCATTGGTCATCTGCTAGCTTTAATTTTTTTTAATTTTTTGTTCTTTTTGAAAATTTTAAGTGTTTATTTTAACTTTTAAAAAGAAATTATGCATACTTGTGTTATTAAAAGATAAAATCTGTTTATTATATAATACTACATTTATATTTTACATATTTCTGAGTTTCTAAACTTTTTCTGTGTCATCTGCAGCTTCTGTAGAACTTCCCAAAAATTCCCATTTAATTTCTTATGTCAACCCAAAATATGTCAGAACCATGATGGGAAAATTGCAGTGTAGAATAATCACATTTTTTTAAAATCGAAGTGTCAAGATCACTAATGTTTTTCCTTTTTTTAAAAATAAGAATGAATGAGAATGGTGGCTAAACTGACCTCAGAGACAGAAAAATCCCACTCTAATCCTGCTTCAAGACACAAGCTTGCCTGTGTGACCCCTAATAAGTCACCAATATCTCTGGAGTATTCCAGGCAACTTTCTGAGACCAGTTGCCAAAGGACTGTAAATACAGTAGTAAAAAGTCGCTCTTTACATTTTCAGAGGGTGTTTTTCTTCCCAAGAATTCCCTACACTGGTGAAATCACAGTTCAGGGTACCCCCCATTTTTTAAAAAAGAAGAACAAAAGCACCCCAACATACCATTCTAAAATCTTCTTCAAATTTGAAAGCCCCGCCTCCTGTGGCACAGAGGGTGGTGTGAAGACTGGAGAAGTTCTTTTCACTTCCCATCTGAATGAACCTGTGCATGGCACAGCTGGGAAATCGGATAAAGTGCAGGTTTCCTTTACGCCCACACATGGTCAGGTTCTTTAGTTCCAGGTGCACATCTCGAATCCCAGTTTTCCCATATGCAGTGTTAGAAGTCAAGTATTTCCTTATACTCTTCAAGTTCTCCACTTCCTCTTGTTCCTCCTCTGCTGTAATGTCTTTTGGTTCAAAATAGACCAATTTAACCAATGTTCCACCAATGTCCATGCCAAACCATGGGAAGGCTAGAAAAGAGAAGGAAGGATAAAAAGAGCTCACTAATGTCCCCAAATGGAACCCTGACCACCGCAATTAAACATGTTATCACAATGGACAAGGTCAAAAATGGTACATGGAGATCTCAGAAAACAGGGGTTAGGATTCCTGGTGCTAAATGTTACATTCAATCAAAAAGCATATACTAAGCACTTAACATCTACCAAGTATTGTGTTACATCCTAGGGATACAAAAAAAAAATTTATTTTTAACGAAGCAGCCTATCTTAAAGCAGTCTATATCCTATTTATTGAGAAAATGTGTGTGTGTGTGTGTGTGTGTGTGTGTGTATAGCATCCAAAGAGACACAAAACAAACACAAGGAAATTTTAGGATAGATACTAACTGGGGAGGTCAGGGATGCAGATCAAAGAAAGGCCATATGTTGGGAGAGAGGTGTTTGAGAGAATCTAAGAGAAGAAAGAAGGAAGTTTATAGATCTTAAAGCTAAAAATGAACATATCACGATGGTGAGGTGATATGCATGCAAGGGTTTACTTCCACATTTGGAAAACATGCAATTCATACTTTGTGAAATCTCTGGTTGTCTTCCTAATAATCAACTCACTCACTACCTCCACATAAGGCCTTACTAGTCACATTCCTTGTCTTCTCCATTAGAATATAAGATCCTTAAGAACAAGGATTATTTTACTTCTGAATTCTGTCCCCAGTGCCTAACACATTAATAGGTATTTAATATGTATCTGAACTGACTTCTGATTTAAGCAGCCTAGTAAAATGAGGCATAGGCAGAGCCAACACTTAGGGGAATGTTAGAACTAACTCAAATAGACTCAATTTTTTAAAAAAAAAAACCTTTACCTTTTGTTTTAGAAATGATATTAAGTATCAGTTCTAAGGCAGAAGAGCAATAGAGGTGAGGCAACAGAGGTTGAGTGATTTGCCCAGTGTCACACAGCTAGCTTCAAATTTTAATTGTATTTATATCTCAGAAACTATCAAAATCAGGACTTGATTTACTGTTTTGTTGATTTCTAGACTTAAGAAAATGATGGAGAAAAAGTTAATAATGCGAATTAAACTTAAAAAGTATATCAGCACATATCCCCCCTTTTCCCAGACAGCTGATTGTTAAAAACATTTACCAACATATACTGTCCCAATCAAACCCCATAAGATGAACCAATCAGGTTTGGGCAAGGACTAGTGATGAAAAAGATGACCATCTTAGGAGCAGGTAGGTGGTTCACTGGATTGAGAGCCAGGGCCAGAGTGGGAGGTTCCAATCTAGCCTTAGATACTTCCTAGCTGTGTGAAGTTAGGGAAGTCACTTAACCCCAATTGCCTAGGCCTTACCATTCTTCTACCTTGGAATTGATTCAATACATAGAATTGATTCTAAGACAGTAAGGGCTAAAAAATAAAAAGAAAAGAAAAGAAAGATAACCATCTTCTGATTCTCAGCTTAATCCGAAAAGCAACACTTCCCCACCAACCAGATTATATTCAAGAGTCTTCTTGAAAATGAGATCTCAAAGCAAAAAGAACAGAAAACAAAAATAACAATCAATAAAAAGAGAGTATATCAAGCTACCTTTTGTAGGAAAAAAGCTCTGCAGAGGAACAGAGCTTTAGTTCTCCAAACATACCATAGCTCAGTGATTAAGAGAGCTAGTTATGTATTATTATCCCCTTTTAGCAAAGAAGAAAGTGAGGATCAGAGTTTAAACTACTTGCCTTAGGGCCCACAGCTAGGAAATCAATGAACCGATAACAAACACAGATTCCATAGCCAGTGCTTGATTTCCCTACACTACTTTGTTACTCAGTGAAAAAAATCTACAAACTCTTATATTAACAAAGAAAATTCATGATATTAGAACAATTTCTTCAAGAAAAGTTCCGTTTTATTTAACACCATATTCTCCACATGACTGCTTTTCATTCAGAATGAATATAACATGGAGAAGCGTCTGAAGCCACTGTTACATCCCATTTCTATACTACTAGCACACATATGTCCATATACACACATACATACTGCTAAAGGTTAACACAGCACATCAATCTGTTTCAAGCAATTTCTAAGAAAATTAGAGAAGTTTCCCCCAAATAACACCTCTCTATCCCAATCAACAGCAAGAGAACCCTTTGTAATTTAATGCTGATAGTTGCCAGTCATTGGAAATCAGCTAAGGAATAACTGATATCAAAAGGGAGGAGACTCACAATATAAAACAAAGCTACAAAAGGAACTTTCCAGCTGCCTCCCACTCTTTAATAAGTGTTCTTTTGTTTATCAGGATTTCAGTGAAATCCTCCCCAGTCCTTGTGGTAAACTAAATCATCATTTTTTATAGATCTCTCACCCTATAACTCTGATCCAGAAAAAGAAAAAAAACTGAAAATAATTCATCCTTCCTGAAATCATGCTTCACTTCACTAAAACCCAGCTATACAGGATTTTACCTACTCATTGCCTATTAGGGTCCGTATGGGTGGCCACCAGAGGAACACACGAGACAATGCAATCAAGCAGGAGAAAGCTTTATTGCCAGTGCACTGGGGGGGGGAGTTCTATAAGAGAATTTCCCAAGTGGTGCATCTACAGAGGGGAATATATACATTTCAAGGGCTGGGATATAGGCGCCGGTGTCTTAGGGTCTGATAATAGCTAGACAGTGGGAGCATAGATGTTTCCAAGTGCCATAGGATATAATTCTTAATGTTCAAGGCTGCTCTGTCTAGGGAGGAGTGGTGTCCCCGGAACTATGAATTCCAGATAACTGCCCTGCTTAGCAGAGCATGATGCTGTCAAGCTGTTAGTTATGAGTCTCTGTTTTCTGGCTACAACAGCCTTTCACCTTATTCAAATAAAAATCCATCATCCTGCAAAGACAAAAGCAGTTTCTACAGTGGCAGAGCATGTAATATTGCTCCCCAAATAGGATTCAAGAGACCAGGATTCTAATCCTACCTCAATCACTCAATCCTTACATTATCTCTGGACAGTTGCTTCCCCTCACTGGGGACTCGGTTTCCTCATCTGTAAAATGAAGGAATCAGACTTTATAGTGCTTTCATATTCCTTCCGGATCTAGGATTCTCTGAAAGTTCTTAGAGGTTGCTTTATTTGGTTTTTTTAGACCCTTTCCTTCCATCTTAGAATCAATACTGACTTGGTTCCAAGACAGAAGAATGGTAAGGGTTAAGCAATTAGAGTTAAGTGACTTGCCCAGGATCACAAGAGCCCTGACTTCCATCTCCAGGGCTTGCTCTCCATTAGATGAGTGATCTAGCTGCTTCTAAACAGAGGTTCTTAACCATTTTTTTGTGTTATAGGCCCCTTTGGGAGTCTAATGAAACCCGCATACCCTTTCTCAGAATAATGTTTTAAATGCTTAAAATAAAATATGACAAATTATCAAGGAAATCCATTATGCTGATATAAAGATATAATTTTTTTTCTCCCATCCAAATTGATATCTCTTGGTGGGCTCTGGTCTAGGACCTGGCCTAGTGTTGTAGCCAAAAAACAGAGACTCTTAACCAACAGCCTAACAACATCCTGTTGAGCATGGGGGTTTTACAACATCCATAATTAGTAGCTTGATAGTATCATACCCTGTTGAGTGGGGGGGGAGGGGTTTACAACGTCATGCTCTGCCAAGCAGGATGGTTATCTAGAGCTCACAGTCCCAGGGTCACCATTCCTCCCTAGACAAGACGGCCTTGAAGATTAAGAGTTATATCCTGTGGCGCCTGGACACATCCTTACTCCCACTGTCTAGCTGTTAAGTAAACCCTAAGATATAGGCACCTAAACTCTAGCCCTCAAAACATATATATATTCCCCCTTTTGAATGCATCACTCGGGATTCTCTTGCTGAGTTCCCCCAACGCGCACTGGCAATAAAGCTTTCTCCTGTTTGATTGCATTGTCTCGTGTGTTCCTCTGGTGGCCACCCATTTGAACCCTAACACTAGTAGATAGAGTACTGGACTCAGAGGCAGGAAGATATCAAATATAGTCTCAGATTTACTAGTTAGGCAAGGTACAGTCTCATTAAGCTTCAGTTTCCTCATTTCTAAAATGAAGATTTTAATATCACTTCATAAAATTATTTTGAGAATCAAATGAGATATTTATAGAGAGAGCTTTGCAAACCTTTAAAACTCTGTATATACAAATATTAGCTCTTATAATTATTATATGGGGAGAACAAAAGGAAAGCCAAGCACCTCTAGTAAAATAGGCTGAACTCTGCTCTATTTTTTAGCTCCAACTCAATATCATGTAACACCCACCTGTGAAGTGCAATAGATTGTTGTAATCAGTAGCTTTGTACAGATTGTCTACACAATTTATAAACCACCTGGCTCCCGGCAGTTTCTTTCCACTGTTCCCCTTTTTGGGGCTGATTTCACAGTTCCTAATTAGCAAGTCAGGGAGCAGAGTAAGGGAAAGGGATCAAGTTTCTAAGTCTTAATCAAAGTTGCTAGTTATTAGGATCAAAGGTAGAAACCTCTTCTATTCATTATAGTAAAACTGCTGTAATATCCAAAGATACAATTTAATCCGTTTTCTCGTGTGAAAAATTTCAGACATCAGTCACCTTGCCTGACTCCATTTTATGAATAAGGAAATTGAGGCACTAAAGAGATGTGCGTGACAGGATCCTGGAGCCAGAGCAAACCACCAATCCATTATAAAATGTTCATAGTGGGTATTTAAAGCTTGGAAATCAGCAAATGTAACAAAATCAAGGCTTGATTTATTGTTCAGTTGATTTTATGGCCTTAAAGTGATGGGAAAGTGGAAAGGGATGGTGGACAGTAGTCAAGTGTTAAGTACCTTTTGTCTTCTATTGTATTCAGGTCACTCCCACCCACCCCCAGTCCCTTAGCCTCAGGCTCCAACCTCTTTCCCAAGCCTCAAAGTAACCAGTCAGTAGTCCTTCATTTCATATATTCCTTAAAGTATAAATAGAACCCCAAGTTCTGTAGTGCAGTCCCATCCTGGGGGTTTTCCCAAAGACATTGTTCCCAGAATCTCATCTCAGAGCTGGTTGTGTGTGCATATGTATGGCTCTCTATGGTGGCCATAAGAGCATTATCAACCTTGTCCTGGTTAAAGACAGTATTTTTTTGTGACTGCTTTGGCAGTTCTGTTTTTTTCAGGTTGACAGAACAATCTTCTTATGACTTCACAAGTTAAGTGTCTTTGTTGAGTTGAACCTAGTTATTGTTGAACACAAAAGGAGGGGGAGAAAATGTAATTATCATCCCTGACCCAGTGCTCTTTCTCATTAATAAATAAATAAATAAATAAATGGGAAGTCCAGTCTAGTCACCACAAAGAAAGCACCACCAATCTGTGTTTTCAAGGTGTCCAAATGGATGGTTCTGGAAATATAAAGCTATTCTATAGTGGTATTCTTCCATATAGCATATAGCTTCTGAATTTCTAAAGAAGGGAATGGTTTTCTGTCAGATACCAGATACAATTAGGAAAGAGTCAGCTCACCTACATATTCAGAAGGACTACCACCCACAATGGATTGTATGCAAATGAAAAGCAAGCCCCAAACTTCACCACTCTAGCCCTAAGCCCCCAGACTAATTTTACTGGAATAACATAATGTCAGATATGTAAGGGACTTTGAGACCACTATTCCAACTTATATCTGAAAAAGAATTCCATCTACATCATGTGATCCAAAAAGAATGACTTCTTTTAAATAACTTTGTTTTGAAAAGATGTCTCTTCCTTCCCTAGGTTGGGAACATTGGATTGAGAAGAGGGAAAGAGAAACCACTGACTGCTTTTCCCTTGCAAGGGAACCTAAACTCTGGGGTCATCCATCCTAAGGAAGAGAAGAAAGTCATCTTTACTGAGGAGGAAGGGAGCACTATTTTCAAGTCCTTCATGCTCTCCATTTTTTGCCAGGTAAAATAAAGCCTGTGCTATAAGCACTGTATTGTTGGCCTGAGTGTTTCTGATGGCGTAGAAGCCTTTTGACCTTTCCTATAGAGGCCTAGATACATATTCAATGCCCAAAAGATTTTTTTCCTCTCAAAAAATGGAAGAAAAACATATTTTAAGTAATGAATTAGAAGAGTTTACTTGAAGAGCACTTTTCAAACACCATTTTGATGTTCTTCCTTAAACCAGAAACTTGGGATATCTGGTTGTCATTTCATCTAAATATCCCTTGCCTACACCATGTCCAGAGCACACCCATCTCTAAGACAACTGCTTTTGGAGAAAGTTCCTCTCTTTCTTTAAGGACAGCCTCAAGTGCTGCTCCTGTATGAAGTTTTTCATAATTATTCAGCTAGAAATTTTTCCCTTCCCCCTTCAATACTCTTTGGAATTTCTTTTGTTCATTTATCACATTCCAAGCAGTGTTGTGTTTTATCCACCAAAACTCTCTTAATTCTTAATGTCCTGACTTCCTTATAAAAATTTCACACCTACCAATAAAAAAATCCATATTTTTTTTTAAAGATTAGGCTTACAGGTAACAGAACAGGTAACAGAAAAGAACAGGTAACAAGTAATTGGAACAAAAATACTGCCTGATATACCTATTGACAAAAGTAATAGCTATAGAAAAGGGGGAGGGGAGCAGCTGGGTGGTTCAGTGGATTGAGAGCCAGGCCCAGAGATAGAAAGTCCTGGGTTCAAATCTGTCTTAGGTGGCCTTGGGCAAGTCACTTAACCCCTAATGCCTAGTCCTTATCACTCTTCTGCCTTGAAACTATACACAATATGGATTCTAAGACAGAGGGTAAGAGCTTAAAAAAATGCATTCTCAGAAATGTACCCACGTATTGGTTTATTTTAGTGGGAAATTCGTATTTCTTACAAAGTAGGGTTAGCCAGTAGTAAACTGTTGGTCCCTTAAAACAAAATTTAAAAAAAATTTTTTAATGTACAGAAATCAAAGAAAATGCAAAAAGGGGACATAAGCATTTGTTCACATCTTGTTAAATTACATATACAGCATATATAGGTACATATATATGAAACTTTAAAAACAGTCTAAATTTAAATTCTACTATTTTTATGATTAACAAGAATTTATTTTCTCTCCCCCTTTGCACTTCCTCTGCCCCTCATTCAATATAAAAAATACCCTTTATAACAAATATCCATATCAAGCAAAATAAATTCCCACACTGGTCACAAACCCAAAAAGTGTATGTATCATCCTGCATTTGAATTCCATCACTTCTTCAACAAGAGAGAGTACTTCATCACAGGGAAATGAAGAAAATAAAAAAAAAAACAAAGAAAATAAAGAAGCTAACTTTTTCTTTTTTCCAGTTTTTAAAATTATAATTATTTTTTCCATATTATGTATCAAAACAATTTTTAATATTCATTTTCTGATATTTCATAATCCATGTTCTTTCCTTCCCATCATTCTCCAAGAAGGCAGGTAATATGATAAAGGTTATACATAAATTATCATATAATACATATTTCTATGTTTGTTTCATCATGTGAAAGAAACCACATAGTGTTCACACTAAAGCTCATGAAGGAAATAAAGTACTCTAAGTACATTCAATTTGCATTTGGACTCTGTCTATTCCTTCTATGGCAGTGGATATCCTTTTTTTGGCTTGAGTCTCCTAAAGTTCTCCTGGATCCTTTATTTGTTGATAATAGTTTGTCATTCACAACTGATCAGCATACACTCATGCTGTTATTTAGCTCTTCTCCTTCTGCTCACTTCACTTTGCATCTCTTCATGAGTCTTTCCAGGGGTTTTTTGTAATCATCTTGTTTGTCATTTCTTATGGCATTAACTTTCTCAATGACTAAAGTAACTTCCTATATACTAATTGATGAATTTATGAATGAGTGTTTTAGCAAACTACAAGTTCAGTATATAAAGTGTGCTATGGAAGGCAAAAATGCTAATGTAATCTTAGGCATTAAAAAAGGGATAATACCCAGCATTAGAGAAGTGACAGTCTCATTGTACTCTGCTCCAGCTGAACTACATCTGGGATACTACAACAGTGGATTTGGGGTACCCCACTTTAGGAACAATAATTATAAACTGGGGATCACGCAGAGAAGAGTAATTAGGATAGTCAGTCATTGCCATTCAAGGTCTGCTTAAAGAAAATGGGATTATTTGGTGTGGAGAAGATAAGACCTATGGAAGACATCATAACTAACTTTTTAACCATCAGAAGGGCTACCATATGGCAAAGAAGTTAGATTTGCCCTCCCAGAGGGCAGATCTAGGAAAAAGTTGCAAAGAGGCAAGTTTAGGCTAACTCTAAGAAAAAGCTTACCAAAAAAGTAGTGATATCCAAAAGTGAATGGGCTGCATTTGTGGACTCTAGACTCCCTCACCAGTGATCTTCCTGAAAAGGCTGGATGACCACTTATCAGATACACTAGATACAGGATTTTTGAATACTGGTTGAAATTAGTAAGATTCTTGAAGGGTGCATGAGTTACAACAGAGACAATTTCTAGCCAGACAGCTTTTAGATAGAGATCCAAAACTTGGACTGTGAAAGCTGTTCTCAGTTTCCTAGAGGAAGAGCACACACAAGTCCACATTAGAAATATTCCCCTTAATTCTGTGCCAACCTTCTCCTCACCAATGCAAGTATCTATACCTTTTTGGGAGAAGAGGATGTCTCTGGCAACAATTCCATTTATATAGGGATTACTTCTGCTTATAGGGCACCAAATAGAGTCTTTAGGAACCAGTTTTCGTCAAATGAGGCTCCACCTTTTGCAAATATCTGCCAGCCTCCAACAATAGGAAGGTGTCTCTTTCTGGAGTGGACAGTTCCTTCTTACTTCAAGAAAAATATTAACCATTAATAAGTGAGAAAAGACTTTAAAAAAACCACAATTAATGTGAAAGTTTCTACTACTTAGTGATAATAGCTAATATTCTCATAGCACTGAAGTTTTGTAGAGTATCTTCACTTGGCTTTGATTCTCAAATCAACCCTGTAATGTAGATGCCATGTTACAGATGAGGAAATAGAGGCTAAGAAAGCTTAAATGCCTCACCCAGAGTCACCCAACTATTAAGTATCTGATGCAGGATTTGAATTAGGATCTTCCTTCTTCCAGTTCCAGTAGTCTATCTCCTGACTTTTTAGTCAAGAATACTTAGGACAGGAGATTGCCAAAATGAGAGTTCTTGCAATCATATAACAATAATAACAAGAGGCTTGAGCCATCACTTAGCCTCACTTTATAGGCAGAAAACTCTATACAATAGCACCTCAAACTTTGAGAATCACTGCCATCAAAATAAAGCAATGATTAATATAAAAAGAGGCCACTCATTATACCATGGGGATGTAAAACTGCTTTGGCTCCCTCTGACCTCCAACTCCTGAACATTCACCCGCCTTGTTTTTCTCCCTGCTTGAAATGCAGATGCAGAGAACACTCTACCATCAAGAGATATGGGATGACTCCATCTTCAAACCTCAAAATTTTATGGGCTCTTCTCATGCTCGCAGAGTTTCAAAATTGAATGTAAATCAGTAATATCATTCTGGAGTAATTTATTTAAACTACATTTGTCAGTAGTCAGAATTGTGAAATATCTTAATATTCTGAATTCAACACAGCAAAAGTATTTGGTAGATTTATTATCACTGGATAATTATTGCAAAACATAGAACCATCTCTTTAAGACCTTATGGCTCACCAGAACTATTTACTACCTCTGGGGCATAGGTGCTTCCTGTTGTAAATTTAGATGGCATACTCCAAGACACATAAAAGATAAAAAGATAACAAAAAAAAAATTCAAAAAGCATGATTAACTACTCCTGGCAGAAAGAAGTTCTCTTTCAGGGATAACCAGCTCATTATGTAGGATGATGCAACTATGTTCTTTGGCACTTGGAATGAAGGATTCTCAATTTAATATCTGAGGGTTTTAGAGTTAACAAGGACCCCAGATGTCATCTAATCCAAACATTTCTTTTTATAGGTGAGGAAACTGATGCCTAGGAAGATGGAATAGCTTGTCCAAAGTCACACAGATTGGAAGAGACCTTAGAAATCATCTCAACTCATGCATTTTTCAGACAAGGAAACTTAAAGAACTAAAGAGAGGTTACAAATGGGCCTGGAGACAAGATGACCAAGGTTCAAATCTGGCCTAAAACACTTACTAGCAGTGAGATCCTGGACAAATCATTTAACCTCTATCTGTCTTAGTTTCCTCAAATGTAAATATTAGTACCTGCCTTCCCCAAAGTTGTTGTGAGGATCTAAGGAGATATTTGTAAAGTGCCTAGCACAGTGCCTTACACATATGAGACTCTTCATAAATGCTTATTTCTTTCCTTGATTCCAAATTCAGTCCTCTTCCCACTGCATCACACTGCCTTTGGTCTTTAACCAGTCCTAAAACCTCACTTTAAAATGAGGCAACTGAAGTCTTAAGAGGTTGGATACTACTTGTTAGTGGCACAGTAGAGTCTAAAATCCTGGTCTGCCATTCTCCCTTGCCATGAGTGAAGCGGAAAGTCTGAAATTCCAACTTAGGGATGGAGAAAGTTTTAGAAAAGTTTGAAAGGGGTATGGTTCAATACTGTTTCAATTAGGAACAATCTTCAGGAATTGATGCAGAGTGAAAGAAGCAGAACCAGGAGAACACTGTATACAGAAATGGATACACTATGGTAAAATCGAATGTAATGGACTTCTCTACTAGCATAATGCAATGACCCAGGACAATTCTGAGGGACTTATGAGAAAGAACACCATTCACATCCAGAGAAAGATTTGTGGGAGCAGAAACACAGAAGAAAAACATTTGCTTGATCACATAGTTCGATGGGGATATGATTGAGGATGTAGACTCTAAACGATCACTCTAGTGCAAATATTAATAATATGGAAATAGATCTTGATCAATGACACATGTAAAACCCAGTAGAATTGCTTGTCGGCTATTGGAGGGGGTTGGGAGGAGGGAAGGGAAAGAACATAAATCATGTAGCCATGAAAAAAAACATTCTAAATTAATTAAATAAACGAACTTAATTTTTAAAAAATGACCCCCCCAAAAATACTGGTTCAATTAGTTACTCAACAATGTTACACATTATCACCCTACCACAGAGCAGAGAAATGCATTCAATTACATATTAGCAAAACTACTGGCAAGCAATGGATCATACAAGTACCCCAAACCATTTAAAAATCCATTTCAAAACCTAGTTTTGAAGTTATAGGTGTTCCATGGCTCAGGAAAAAAAAAATGAATTCTCAAAACAATTTGTGTATAATTAAGTTCAATAAACAATTTTTTTATTTTATTTGAAAGTTAAACAGGCATTCTTACATTAAAAAAAAATAAGCTTCTCGGGAATCAAGTCCATGATCCTATATCCTGTTGGCATCCTGTAAAACTATGTATATAACCAGACACAGCTGCTGCACAAAAGGCTAAAATGAGAAACACAGCACTAAATGGTCTAAGCTACTTCTCCGTCTTTCTTTTTGAAAGAAATAGACAAAGTATATGAAACAGAGTCAGTGAGAAGAGAAATGAGGGTAAGGGGTGATGTGACTATTCCCAATACACGGCAGACCATCTCACATCTAAGTGCCTTTGCACTAGCTGAATCCCATGCCTGAAATGCCCTCTCCTCACTTCTGCCTCAGTTTCCTTCAAGGACCACCTTCTACATGAAGCCTTTTCTGTTCCCTTCAGCTGCCGGTGGTTTTCCCTCAAAATTATCTTGTCTTTCTTTGGCATAAACCTATAATGTAAATGTTGTCACCCTCTCCTACCTCCAAACTTGACCCTTAGATTGTAATATCCTTGAACTATTTATCCAGGAACTATTTAGATTTGTCTTTGTTTCCCCAGCTCCTGGCACCACACCTGATAATAACAGATGTTTAACAAAGGAATGTTGAGAGACAATAAGAAATATAACAAAAGGGACACCGAACAGATCCAAACTTCACATGGCCCTTTCAGAATGATGAGGCTAGGGTATGAGAATCATTCTTTATGCTGTCAATTTAAAATACTGTCCTTTCAGCTTATTCTCAAAACAATGATCCTCTCTCAAAATATTATCTGGCCTGTTCTTTCTCCCAAACAGAAAAGAGACATGGCAATTTAATTATCCTGGCCGCCCAAGGCATGTTTCATTCACCCTGAGGAATTCGTTATTCTCCAGGCCTACTATACCCTTCCCTGATACACCTTTCCCCATTGGCCCCTAGGCTTTATGTCATGTAGAAAGTGAATTAGGTTATACAACCCTCTAGCACTTCCTTCAGCCTCTACTTCCTATCCTGCCGCAGTCTTCTACCCAACAGGAGAATATTAGAAACACAAACACATGCACATAATCACACACAGAGCAGCTAAGTTTGAAACTATCAGAGGGCACTGCTATGCACTTGGGGGAATAAAACATCTAATTTTCCTTGTCTTTCCAAAGAGACTCTGATAGGCAGAGGAAAATACTGTGGAGATCTCTTTATCATCTCTGATAATCTGATGACAGTTTAGTTGATAAGGAAATAAGGACAGGACAAGGGAAATGTCTTTTACTTCATGCTTCCAGCTCTGGCTCCAGGAGCATGGAGTTTATTATATATATTTCAAGACTCATTTCGCACAAAAGAACACCCCCCCCGAAACTTGCAGATGCGCAAAAGTTACAAATTATGTCACATCAAAACACAAAACATTGGCTTCAGAATAGACCAAGGCCAAGGCTGAATTTTGACTAGGTTCTTATCAGAAAGCCAAGTTGGGGAGTATCTTGGCCTTAGCTATAACAGGCAGCAGCATTCCCTGCTGTGTTAAAAGTGTTAACCCTTTAAATTCAGGTTTGATAGGAACATAAAGCTTTTCAATAAGGTCACAATACATTTCAACAAGAAATCACAAGAACCACAAAAGGGGTCAAAAGAGGAGTCTCAGATTTTTATCTATTCTCTTATTGGCTTGCCACAAAATACATTCATGGCACTCATAAAAGTTAAAACCACCCTCCTCCACTCCAACCTTCAGATTGCATTTTTAAAATAGAAAAAGAATCTGAAAATGAGAACAGGGCAAACCCTTAAATGATGGTAACTCTTATTATTCACATCGTTCCTCACAATTCACTTTAATTCACTATAAACATTTAAGTGCCTACTATATGAAAGATACTAGGGATAAAAAAAGTCAGCTAAGAAATATTTA
Source organism: Gracilinanus agilis (assembly GCF_016433145.1). Classification (NCBI taxonomy): domain Eukaryota; kingdom Metazoa; phylum Chordata; class Mammalia; order Didelphimorphia; family Didelphidae; genus Gracilinanus; species Gracilinanus agilis. Next base: position 639,789,016 of record NC_058131.1, read on the forward strand.
TTAAGAGCCTACTATGAGGGGCAGCTAAATAGGATTGTGTCAGGCCTGGAGTCAAGAGGACCTGGAGTCAAATCTAGCTTCAAATACTCCCTAAGTTTGTTACCCTATGCAACTATCTTGCCTTTGTTTACCCAGCTCTTGCCCTTCTGGATTAGAGTTGTTACTAAGACAGAAAGGAAAGGTTGTTGTTTGTTGTTCATTTTTTTAAGCCTATTATGTCCTAGGCACTGCATTAAAAGCTGGAAATACAAATACAAAAAAAAGGCAGTTCCTGATCTCAAAGAGCTTGCAATTTAAGAGAAGACAAGTAACAAGAGAAAGTAACCTGGGAGCCCTCTTTAAATGGAGGCTTTGGAGTTCAGGTCAGTTCTCCAAGCAGAGAGGCACTGATGTGATGGGAGTACCAAACCTGATGCAATCTCAAAAGATGCTGCAGTTTCCTGATGATAAGGATCTTGGGAGCTAAAGGAATCAAGTTCAAAGGAGCACAGCCAGGTGAGAAATGAAAAAAATGGTTGGCCTGCAAGCCATCCTTACATAGGGCCTTTGGGAGGAGTTTTTTGTTCTGCATTCCTGCCCCACAGAGGTAAAAGACAAAAACAAAATTAAAGTTGCTAACACTTACCAACTATAGGATACGATGCTAGGCAAATCACTCAAACCTCTTGTGATTTTCTTATCTATGAAATGGCCATGATAAAAATTCTTAACTCAGAGTTGTGAGGATTGAATGAGCTATGCTAAGAAAATGTACACTAAGTGCTTTGCAAACCTTAAAGTCTACATAGATGTGGACTATTATTAGTAAATGTCATACACATATACAAACACACATATGCACATTAAGCTACTGAAGCTAAGACTTTTGGGACACTCTGTGGATACGTAAGCACATATACTAGGGGTGACAATCCCAACTCCCACCTGCACTGGCAGGTCAGATGCCCCAAATTTGTCTATTATATCTTCTCAGGGCTCTAGAGTTGAGAACTAAGGATTTGGGGTTATTTATGGTAAACAAAGATCATGAGCCCCCACTGGTATTCTTCCCCTTTCCCATACTATCAAGTAGTCCTACAGATTTAATTAGCTTTTAGAAAGGGATATTGATTAAGGTTGTAAGGACTTCAATAGACTTCCACTCCATGAAAGAGAGACGCAGATCCCCTGAGTTTCTCCATCTAAATAAGGCCTTCTTAAAGATAATCCATACTTTTCCCTTATCCCTTACTTACATTCCTACATTTCACCTGGGACTCTGGGTTACCTAGGAAGCCAACCCCAAGCTCCTTATCCTTATCCTTCTTACAGATAATTTGAGTAGTTAGATTAGTAGATAGTCAGATAGCTTTGGGGTTTTAAGTAAGAGCAGGGAGTGGAAAGACAGTGCCTATAGAAGCAATGAAGCACAATCTCTCACGAGGTGCGTAGAAGTTGGATGGAGGTTAGATCCATAGTTTTAGGATCCTTCCTACCCTTTCCATTTATCCATATATAAGACTTTTCACTTCATGACCTGAAGCCAGGAGACAAAGTATACATAAAGAATTTTCAGTATACTGGAGTAACTCATCCTTCCTGGGAAGGGCCATTTCAGATATTGTTAACTACTCAAACAGCTATAAAAATGGGAGAAAAGGACTCTTGGATTCATTGCTCACATGTAAAGAGAGCATCTTCTATAGAAACTGATTGCTTGACTGTATCCTGTCACATGCATTAGAGATAATAGCCCATAGACAAGTGGACACTGTTTTTTGAAAACACATTGTATTTTTCCTGAATTTTTATTTTATTATTGCTTTTCCTTTTATTTATTTTTTTTTTGCCCTTGTACTTCGGTGTATTGTCTCATAGGTGGAAGAGTGGTAATGGTGGGCAATGGGGGTCAAGTGACTTGCCCAGGGTCACACGGCTGGGAAGTGGCTGAGGCCGGGTTTGAACCTAGGACCCCCTGTCTCCAGGCCTGACTCTCACTCCACTGAGCTACCCAGCTGCCCTTTTCCTTTTATTTTTAATAGAATAATTGATTCTTTTCCATTTTCTCATTTCATGTACTTAAAATACATATAATTGATATTAACCTTTGATTTTGCAGTAATATAAGCTAAAAAATATATTTGCTATAATATTAATGCATGCCCAAAAACTTTAGACTATGAAAACCTGCCATTTACTGATAGATGTTATGGGACTATGATTAATGATTGTGTCTGATTCCAAGAGAAGGAACAAAAGAGCCATTATACAGTGCAAAGAAGCACAAGGTTAAGGAGACCAACCAATCCCAATGGGATTGATGAGAATATGCACAGTGCCTAGGAGCACAAGGTCAAAAAGGACAAAACCAATTCAGGTAGGATTGTTGAACTTCTACACCAATACGAAAGGACTTGAACCTAGTGTGAGACTCAAGATTGTGGCACTTGATATATGTTAAGATGGCAGGACTCCTTGTACAACACTCCTTGTGAAGTACTTTCTATCAAGTACCTAATAATTGGCTATTCTGGCTCCCTTATCCCTGAGAGTGAAGGTTAAATCAGGCCAGGGAATGACACTTCCCTTTTACCCAAAAAACTAGTAAGTGCAGTCAGTTGAGGAAGATCACTGGGACTCAGTTTGTGATGAGTTTTAAATACCAGACAAAGGAGGCTATAATTTATTATAGAAGCAAATGGGAACCTCTGGAGTTTTTTGAGTAGAGACATGACACATTCAGAAGCATGGTATATTCTGTGCATGACAGAGGAGAAATCGAAGGCAAAAAGAACAATTATGAGGTTTTTGTAATAATCTAAGCAAGAGATGATTAAACTTTCCATCTCCTATTTGACCACATCCAGCTTACCTTGATTTATAGAATTAACATTCCAAGTTCCTATATAATATTGATATTTTGTAATATCAGACTTTCCTTTCATCACCAGACACATACATAGCTGAGTTTCCTCTTGGTAGTGGCCTAGCTGCTTCTTTAGTACTGGAACTACTTGTATTTGTTCACTGTTCTTCCCCAGTAATGTGTTGACCTGAGGGGCTCACCTTCCAACATCATCTTTTATCATTTTAACACTGTCCATATGGTTTCCTTGGTAAAAACAAAGAAGTAGTTTGACATTTCCTTCTCTAGAGAATCATCTTTTGTTTGAGCTCTCCACTATGACCTATCCATCTTGAGTAAGACTGCAGAGCAGTCTTATCTAATGGCATAGCCCCTCCGCCATGCCAAGGTAGTGATTCAAGAAGCTAAAACTGAAACTTAAATACTTTGACCACATAATGAGAAAATAGGACTCACTTGATCAACTTGATGTTGGAAAAGATTGAAGGCAAAAGGAAAAGGGGATGGCAGAGGATGAGATGGGTAGTATTAAGAAGAGTCAGATACAACTGAACAAGTAAGACATGTTCAAAGCCTAAAACATGGCAGTGCATCTGGGTGAGCATATGGAAGGGAATGAAGGAAAAAAGCGATAGAGACAAAAATGACAAACAAGGCTTGGTAACCAACTACATATGGGGGATGAGGAAAAGGGGAGAGTTGAAGATGCCTCTGGGGCTCTGAATCTGGCGACTGGAAGGCCAGTGGTCATAACAGACAAAACTGGAAAAGATTCCACAGGTCATGTAATCTAACCCCTTCCTTTTATAGAGGAGGACACAGAGACACAGACACATTAAGTGTCTTGCCCCAGGTCAAAATCTCTTCATGTAAAGGTTAAATTTAGAGATTGGACTTAAATTATATGAAATAACATGGTCACCGAAGTTATTATATCTCAAGTCAGAAGTTTATTTACCAAATTAGAGGGGAAACAATTAAGTAAAGAAATGTGAGAGAGGTTAGAGAAAATACCTATACTAGTCCTCAGCCAGGAGGGCTGGTAGTGAAGAACTATGAGGACTCCTCCAAGATGGAAGCTAGTCTCTTAGGAAACTAAGAAAGAGTCGGCCCTTTTCATTCACCCAACAAAGTAGTCCAGGAGTCAGAATCTAAGTTGAAACCACAATTCATGTAGAAGACTCCAGTGAAGTTCCCTTGAAAACTATCTGCAGGAGACACTCTCCACAAGACTCAACTTCATGAGATTGCCCCAGCCCAAGGATTTTGTGGCTTTTATGATGGTTTCCTGTTCCTTCCCCTCTTCACAGAGGCCAATCACATTTTCCAAATTGTCCAGCCCTACCCAGGGGCAGTGTCTGTGGGATTGACTTGCCACCTCTAAATGTGTTAACTCTCTTCCTAGGATTCACATGTTTCTGAATTATCACCCAGTTTAGCTCTTGGGTTACAGACTTCCACCTACTTAAGGTTAAGTAGTGGTGTCTTCTTTTTGGAGGTGTAAACTCTTGTTAAGAGTTTCCCTTACTTTAGGGTTAAGTATGGGTATATCCTCCCCCCCTTTTGTTGATTAATTCAAAAGAAGACAAAGGAGAGTTAATCCTGTCCTCACAATCTAGTGAGGTACTAAGTAGGAATATTTAAGTTATTGTTAACCAAAGTTTTAACTCCAACTAGGCAAAGAGAATAAAGGATTCCCTTTTCACAAGTTTAAACTCAGAATAGACAAAGAGAACCACGAATTTCCTTTCACAATCTTCCCAGTGATTCTTTGGGAGTCTAATCTCCCCACTGAATCATTTTACATAACTATCTTCTATCTCTAAAGATCTTCTAGCTAAAGGTGTATACAACATTCAATAGTTAGAAATAAGAGAGAAATAAGAGAGAGAGAGAGAACCAATGTTTGCTAGGCTCGTTGACAATAAGCCAATAGGGGGGCAATCCCCTGTGGCATACATTCAAAATACTTGTGTTCAACCCTTCAAAGTTCAATCAATTATACTCCAAAGTTCATGCTGGATTTTCTGATGCTGTGGAGGTTTTCTTCAGGTATCTTCATGGTGCCTTCTTCAAACAATTCATCTTCTAGATTCAAAGAGTTATGTAGCTCTCTTTCCTGAAATGTTTCTTTCTCAAAAGATTTTTTTTAGTTTTATGGCAATTTTACAATTCCTATGGTAATTATGTAATCCTCCTTGATATCCCCATTGTGGAGTGTTGACCAACATTTGGATCAACTTGGGATACATAGTTGAGTTATGGGATATAGTCAATCAGTTTCAATAGAAGCTGCTCTCTTTACATGTGAGCAATGAATCCAAGAGTCCTTTTCTCCAATTTTTTATAGCTGTTGGAGAGGTTAACAGTACTTGAAATGGACCTTCCCAGGAAGGCTGAGTTGCTCCAATACATTGGAAGTTCTTTACGCATACCTTGTCTCCTATGTTTAGGTCACAAAGTGAAAAGTCTATAGGTCCTGCTTCTACTGCAGCTCCGGATTCATGGAGTTCATGCAATTTGTTCTGCGACTCTTGCATATATGTAGCAAAATAAGTATCTCCCCCTAATAATGATGTATATGCAGGAGAAAAAGGTTTAGCTTGCATAGGAAGGTGTCCAAAAAGCATTTCAAATGGTGAGATGTGTGGATCTCCTCTAGGCCTGCTTCATAGGAAAAATAAAGCTGGGGGAGAGCTTCAGGCCATTTTAGATGTGTTTCAGTGCATAGTTTGCTAATCATAGTTTTGAGCTCTCTGTTCATTCTTTCAACTTGGCCTGAGCTCTAGTGATGATAAGGTAACACAAAATTTGGGAGTTATCCCCAAACAGGAATAAACCTGAGATAAAACTGAATCTGTAAAATGGCTTCCTCTGTCTGAATCAATATGTGCAGGCAGACCAAAATGAGGAATAATCTCTTTTAAGAGTACCTTGGCAACAAAAGCCGTTGTGGCTCAGACAGTAGGAAATGCTTCTGGCCTTCTGATCAGCTAATCTACTATGACTAGACAAAATTTATAATGTCCATAACTTGGGAGGGAGTTTCATTGGTTTTTTGAGTTTTCAAAATCCCTTACAGAGTCAGAATTTGAGACCAGAAACTCTGACTCCAAATCAACCTCCCTTTTCATTGTAGCACATTGTGTCCTGTGAGGTAGACAGAGCAGTTACTATTAGCCATATTTTACCAAGGAAGAAACTGAAGCTAAGAAATTAAGTGATTTGTCCAAGTCCACACTAGTTAGTGGGCAGTGATCTTGATCTTTTCACTCTATGCCTCCATCACTGATGTTATTGCTCTACCACATTAGCCCAAGGATCTCAATTTTGTGGTCAACCCAAAATTCTCCATCACAAACAATTCAGTGGAGTAAAAAATAATAATGTGGTTGGTTTTTGTTTTTATTAAACTTCTTGCCTATTTTAAACACAGATATGTTTACATAGGTAATGAAATTATAACATTATGAGTGGTGAGCTGAGGTAACACCCTAGCAGTATTTCTTCCTATAACACCTACAGTCAAAAAGACTGGACACTGGGAATGTTTGTTATTTCTGAAGTTTTCATTTGGAAGGCATGACTTCAGTTAAAAGACTAGACACTGGGATTGTTTGTTATTTCTGAAGTTTTCATTTGGAAGGCATGACTTCAGTTAATAAGCAAAGCAGGAAGTTCTGATTTAATCATTTCACTAAATAGCTCCCAAGGTATTATCTAACACACGCTCACAAAGGTATAATCTCATTACCTGCTTAAGCAAATCCCAATTTAAGCAATGGAGAGGCTTAATTTCACATCTTGACTAGATACCAGAACCTTCATACTCCAGGGATGCCAGTGATATCTAACTACCTGGGAGTGGCTCATTAAATCATCTCTCAAGGGAACAACACAGCCATGCTGGAAGGAACAGGCTTGTGGCATCCTTTACCATTTCATACTAGGCTTTAATAATTCCCTTTCTCCTGTATTATCAAGTTCTAGCTTCTAAAGTAGGCCAGGTTCAACTGAGAAGAGGCAGTAAAATGTCTTGTACAGTGAACAAGACCTGATCCAATATACACACCCTTTTATTACCTTCCCAGATTAACCACAGGTCTACAAGAAACAGCTTGAAATAGGTTAGCAGAAGGGAAAACATTGCCCATGGTGAAATCAGCCATATTATTAGCCCTGCACAAGCTTTTTTTTTTCATGAATTCACTTAAAAATATTTGGCTGAGCTACTGAGATGGTAGAAGAAGTCCTAAACTTGGAGTCAGGAAATATAGACTGGGATCTCACTCACTAGCTTACTCTGTGACCTTGGACACTTACCTACTTACCCTCTCTGGGCTCCAGTCTCTCATCTATGCAACTTGCATTACATAACCTAAGAGTACTTGTAAGATCAAATGAAATAAATGCATAAAGAGATATGTAACCAGAAAGTATTATTTAATCACCAGCAATTTGTTATTTATAATTCCTGCATGCATAGCACCAGGGTAGGTGAGGGAAGGGGCACAAACATAGCTGTATAACATAGTCTTTGCTCTCTAGGAGCCTGAGAACCAGAGTAAAACCCAAAAGGAGACAGGTATTATGAAGAACTTCTACCCTTCCAATTCGATCTGCTGTACTCTTAGTCATCCTTCAAGGTCTCACTTTACCACAGTGATTTTTGGATTCCCTCCCTGAAATATGACAGCAACAGGTTTCTGCCTCTCTCAAATACTTGAACCAAGTTCTCTTTTAAACCCATTTTTTGTATATGGAATAAACTGCCAGAAGGGGGGGAAACGTATTTAGCTACAGCTCTCCCAAAGTGAAGAAGTTTGTCTACATCTTTGCTGAATTAAACTGTATGTGATTAAGTGCCAACTGAATGTCAAAAACAGAAATGCAGAGAAAAGGCCCTCTATGAGTTGGAATAGACAGAGAAATTTTCCTATAAGGATCAGGACTTAAAGTAAGCAGAGGGAAGAAGGGAAGATGGGCATGTTGGAGTTTGGAATGCATATATGTTCAGGAACTATATAAGTTTGGCAACAGTGAAAGATTCATGTAGAAGAACAGTGGAAGATGACATGGGTAAGTTAGGTCAAGATCAAAATAGAGGGGCCTTGATGTACCACATTTAGGAGTTTGGACATTATCCTGTAGATAACAAAGAATTATTGAAGAACCAAGAGAGGAATGGCATAGTGAAGTCAATATTACTCTGAGCAAAGAGACTGGAGGTACTGAGGCCAGCTGAAATGCTATATTGCCCAGGGGCAGTTAGGATTCAAATTTGGCCTCAGACACTTTCTAACTGTGTTAGAAGTTAAGTAACTTGTGGCCAAGTTACTTAACCACAATTCCCTAGCCTTTGCCACTCTTCTGCCTTGGAATTGAAACTTAGAACCTATTCTAAGTCAGAAGGTAAGGGATTTAAAAACAAAAACAAAAACATCATGAGTGGGTGGCTCTAACCCTACCTACAGGACCTACCCATAACCCAGTAGATTGTGTAGAGCTCATAAGCTCCCATGGGAGGAAGAATCAAGCACTGGGGAATCCAGTTTGTAGTGCCAAAACAGCCTGAGATTTCATGCTCAACAGGAAGTCAAGATTTAGGGATTTCCTGCTGTGGTAAAAATTCTCATTCCACTATAAACTTTCTCTAAGAGAATAAATATAATACAAATATGCACAAAAGAATTCTAGATAACATACCAGAAAATTGTATGTCAACTATGTAATAATAATCTATGTAAGTAAGTATATATACAAGTAGATATTCATGAATAAATATACATTATATGTTACACATATATTGCATATGTGCCCTTATTTTTACATGTGCATAATATATGATAGATAAGTAGAGATAGATAGATAGATAGAGCAGCTGGTGATGCATTGGATAGAGTATAAGACCTGAAGTCAAAGAGACTCATCTCCCTGAGTTCAAATCTAGACTAAAATATTATCTAGCTGTGTGACTCTAGGCAAGTCACTTAACTCTATTAGCCTCAGTTCCTCATCTATAAAATAAACTGGAGAAGGAAATGACAAAGCACTCCAGTATCTTTGACAAGAAAAACCCAAATGAGGTCATGAAGAGTCAAACATGACTGAAAATGACTGAATTACAATAAAACATTATATGTATGGAGGAGAGACAGAAACAGAGAAACATAATGGGCTATGAGGAAGGAGGGAAGGGTATTGAATACACTGCTCAGAATAAAAAGTTCCAAATGTTCCCATAACACATTGGCAATTGGAATTAATTCAAGATGTTATCGGTATTCTCTCAGTAAAGAAGTAAGAGACTGTGGGTTTGAAATGTGGCATATGCAATCACAAGGAGTTGCTTTTTGGTCAGTTTTGTTTGGGACAAGTCAGGGTTGGGGACATCTGTGCAAAAGCATGAAAAAGGTGGGTTAAGTATAAGAAACATCAAAGAGGCCAATTTAGCTGGAATGTAGAATGTGTGAAGGTTGGTAATATGAAATGAGCCTCAAATGGAAGAGTTAATGTGTAACAGGCCTGGAAAAAAAAAAAGGTTGGAACCAAATTGGGAATGGCTGTAAATGCCAAATAGGAATTTTTATTTTATCCAAATGCATGGAGAAACAGCTAATGTTAAAAACAAAAGGCAACAATCCAATTTTTTAAAATACAGAGACACACAAAAGCACACACGATGTGTAGCCCTCCTGATTTTGAGTCCACAATATCATACAGAAAGGTTTAAGAACATGCCCACTTTATGCCCACTGGTACCAGAACATCCCAGAACATGTCCTTTCTGCCCACTATTGGGGAGACCTGTAATTCTAGTAAGATTAGCAGAAGTGAGAGTGGGTAAAGAGCTTCCTTACCTAATCACAAAAGTCTTAATCAAACCCTGAGAGATAAGCCCCCTCTGTGACTGCTCTAAGAGTATGAATCTAAACAAGACAGGGGGTCTGCAAGCTAGTATTCATTTGAGAAGGTGGATGAGAATTGAGGAATGGGAAATCCTCTATGATCTTTAGAGCAAGCTGCTTCCTAAGAAGCCCCAGAGCTCTAACTGGGTCTTTGCTCTGCCAGAAATGTCCCAAATGCTTCATCACAAGCTTTGAGTTGGAAGAAATATTAGAGGTCATCTAGTCCAATCTCTTCACTTTGCAGATGGAGAATTATGTTGTTCAATAATATGAGGTACCATATTCAGTTCTATACACACCAGGTTTTAGGAAGGTCATTGATGATTGGAGGGAGCAGCAATCAAGATTGCCATAAGATGAACAATTCAAAGAACCAGAGATGCTTATTAGCCTAGGGAAGGAAAGACTCAGGTGGGGACATGGGCGCTAACTTCAAATAGCTGAAGCTAGGGTATAATATAAGGAATATAAAAAAGACTTTATATAGGAAGACAGAGTGAGCAAAGATTTCTCGATTTTAACTGTAGCAAGCAGTGTCTGAAAAAGCAATACCTGTTTAGCTAAGGCAACAACCAGAAGAATATCTCTTATCTGAAGACCTATGTGACTCTACACTACATACCAGAAGAGTCATCTGAATAAAAGAGATTGCCCAAAAAGTGCTTAGGACAATACACTGCATATAGTAAGTACTAAATAAATGCTTATTTCCTTTCCCATTTCCCCTTAAAACCTCCATCCTGATAGTCTGTGATATCTAAAGGAGCCCTTTTATAGGGTCTTTACCTTCACACAGTAAAGCATACACTAGCCCAAGTAACTTTCCTATACTAATGAAGAACTAAGTAAAATATTCCAGGTTGGCTCTTGATCAGTGGGTTACCAAGCTTAGCTGTCCATGGTCATTGTGGCTAGCAAAAAAGACAATTCCAGCATACTTTGGATAACTGGGTATCCAAACTGGATATCCAAAAACATGTTTTCTACATGACCATTTGTACTTACCCATGACTCCTTTATTAGCCTATGAACCAAGATTGGGATTCAGAAATACTAATTAGGTGCTAGTACCCAGGGCATACCAAAAGGGTACACACATGTTCATTTCAACTTGTGCAAGGAAAAAAAAATTACTGGACTGCTTTTACAAGGTTTGAAGGTAGGCTACAGAGGAATCCTGTTCTTAAAACACTGGGGGTACAAGTATCTAGAATTCCAAAGGAATAACTAATTCTTATATCTTTAAAAAGTAAATAAAAGGGGGCAGCTGGGTTGCTCAGTGGATTGAGAACCAGGCCTAGAGACGGGAGGTCCTAGGTTCAAATCTGGCCTCAGACACGTCCCAGCTCTGTGACCTTGGGCAAGTCACTTGACCCCCATTGCCTACCCTTCCCATTCTTCTGCCTTGGAGAACACAGTAAGGGTTTTTAAAAAAAATTTTTTTAAGTAAATAAAAGATCTTTCTTCCTTAATGTCACATTTTCTTTATGTAAAATTCACTAATTTACATCCCTTGAGAAATGAGCTACCCAATAATCAATCAAAAATTAAAAAAAAACAAAGAGAAAAGAAATATAGAGGAGGTCAATCTTCCCTAAAGCTGAATTTAGTCCTTAATTATATGTTTTCTTTTATTATCTAATTGTTATATGTGTATTTAGACATACCTTCCCAACTTAGTGTTGGCACAAAGGAGGCAAATAATAAATACTTGTTGAGCATTTTAATTAAATAAAACAATCAGTCAACAACCATTTACCGAATGCTAACAACGTGACACATATAGTACACTAAGTACGAGGGAGGAAAAGCACAGCCTCTCTTTTCAAGAATCTTACAGTCTAGCAATGGAAATAACTATAATAAACAACCATGCATAGATAAGATATACATAAGGTAAATTGGAAGTAAACCTAAAGTGTTTATTTAGAGTGGAAGGTAAAGGTGAGGAAAGGGACAAGGGAAGTCCTCCTAAAGAGGGTGAATTTTGAACTGAAACTTGAAGAAAACCAGGAATTCCAGGAGATAAGAGGTAAGAAGTGAGAGCATTCCCTTTTCCAAGGAAAAAGGCATGAAAATGAAAAATGTATTATCATTTGTCCATTCCTATATAAAGAATATAAAAAAAGACATTATAGCTGGATTGTAAAGTACTTTGTGGGGTGGGGGCAGCTAGATGGCTCAGTGGATTGAGAGCCTGGAGATGGGAGGTTGTTTGTTTTGAATTCAGGGAAGTGCTATTTGGAAGTGTCTAGCAGACTCCCTATGGACATGTGGGGACTTTGAGACTACATTTCCCGTGATCCCTATGGGTTTCTGGTTTCCGGTTTAAGGCGTGGGGACGTCCAGCGTCCCCACGTGTGGGGCAATTTAAATTCAGAGGAGGGCCCAGAGAAAGCCTCTCTCTGGGTTTTGCAGGGTGGCTGGCTGGCGTACTAGAGGGACAAGATGGGCTCCATCGGTAGGTAGGCGTGGTCATATATATTTTACCAACATGGCCATGGCTTTAATTAAAATACTAATTTCTATTATTATATTAGTCTTTATCATTTTTAATCTTAACAAGATCCTGTATTCAAATATGGCCTTGGACACTTCCTAGCTGAATGACTCTGAACAGGTCACTTAACCCCCATTGCCTAACCCTTACTTGTCTTCTGCCTTGGGACCAATACACAGTATTGACTCCAAGACAGATGGTAAGGGTTTTTAAAAAATAAAATAAAATACTTGTTGGGGAGCAAAGGAAGATTAGAAAGGAGGGAGGGTAAAACATGATCATATTTGTACTTTCCAAAGATCCCTTTCCCAGCTGAGCACAGAATGGACTAGAGCCATGATGGCAAACCTATGGCACATGTGCCGAAGACGGAGTGCAGAGACCTCTCTGTGGGCACATGCAGGTCCCAGGCTTGGCGAGTTGGGAGACTGGTCCCACTCCCAAACACAGGGGGTGAGGCACTTGAGCCTATCTCCACCCTCCACTGTGTCTGTGCTCAGCAGGGCTGGCAACCTAATCAAATTTAGAGGACCATGGGCTTTAGAGCTGGAAGAGTTCTTATGCAACCTCTTCATTTAAAGAAGAGGAAACCATAGCCCAAAAGAAAGTTACTTGGTCAAAGTCACATAGCTAGTAAGGTCATACAGAGTCAGAATTTAAACCCAGGTCCAATATTCTTTCTACTACATCATGATTCTAGCCACAATGGTCTCCTTACCCTATTGAATATTAAAATAAGGACAATCTGTGATAGAGAGGGTTCAAGATATGGTGACAGAAGATTTGTGTCCCATCTTCCAGATGTTGTAGGAAACATAGACCTGTCTCTAGCACTATATAGGCTCTCCAGTAAAGGTAGATCTGGAAAACTCTATACCATCATGAGGCTTTGGGAGGCCCTGTGCTTATTCCCTGTGTTCTACCAAGTATTTGGCAGTGACATATTCTATAAAACTTGGAAAGCCTACTAAGATAGGTCAAAAGATTCCCTGGCACATCAACCTGCTGCCAGAAGTATTCTCAGCATAGGAGAAGAGAGAGACTATCTCACTGGTCTATTCCTTTGAATGTGGGTTGACAGTCCATGGTATGTCCCTAGTGGCTAAAGGGTTCCATGGGATTTAATAGTGTTGAATCATATATTTGTTTATAGTTACTACAGAGATTACCCTTGTATACAGTCAAGACTCAGTCCAGAGAGTAGATATATACTCTGAAGGTTTTACAAATGTGCCTTATTTCTCAATAAAAAATAAGACTCAGCTTTATTTTCATCTGTTCTCCAGGGAGAAAGAGACCTCACCTACCACCCTTCTAAAAGACTGGCTCAATTCCCAGTTTTGCCACTGGTTGATTCTGTGACATTAGAAAAGTTATCTCCCTTTTCAGTGTCTAGACTATTATCCAAAATGAAGGGATATCTCCAAGGTCTCTTACAGCTCTAACATTTGTGATTCCACTTATATTACTAGTCATTTGGGACTCTTGTCTAACAATTCATACACATTTTCTATTTTAATTATTTGACTCCTTTTATCTTGCTTTGATTCCCTATAAAAATCCTTTCCTCTGGAAGCCACCTGATTTTTTTTTAACACACACACACACACACACACACACACACACACACACACCATGAGATAAGCCAACATAAGCATCTAAAAGATGTCATAAATCAAGTAACCAGATACCACCCCTGACAGCTGAGTGATGTGGGGGAAAGGTCCACTTAGCAGCTTCAGTGTATTTACTCCCAGTCCAATGCATTTGCCTTTGACATCTGACTTTAGAGCATGTCATCCCAAGGTGAAAAAAGTGGCATAAGCATTAAAGATATGAAACTACATTCCTTGACACTATAATCTAAAAGTACATTCTTATGGGATCTGACCATTTGCTAATATATCTTGAAAACAAAACAAAAATTACCCTCAGAACACTTCTGATCCTCTGAGAATCCAGTTTCCCAACACAACTAGGTTTTGTTTTATACTTTTACTCTACTCTCTCCCATTACATGTCTAGCATGTTCAATATTAAACAGCACCATTTCCACACATTTGATGGTCACAGGAAACAAAACATACTTTGTGTTAGCTGCTGAATTTCATATCTACAGATAGGATTGCTACTGGAAAATAAAAGTGTTTAGGAGAAGGGAGTATCAGAGAGTCAGGCTCCCAACTTAACCACGTAAATGCCAGACATATAAAATGAATTATGAATTTCCATCCAGTTGGCTGATATGTCAGTTTCAGTGGAATTCCCAGAAATGACAACAGCTCAGATTTATATATAGGACATTAAAGCTTACAACTCCTAATAACATGAAAAGTAAATGGTGAAATATTCCTTTACTCGATTTACAGACAAGAAAACTGTAATTCAAAAAGTTTAAGTCATTGATATGATTAAAATAGATAGGTACAGTTCTGAAAAAGATTTTCTGCATAAAAGAAAAAATGGCACTTTGTATTAAAAAAATTAAAGAAATTAATTAGTGATAACTAAAGACCAATTTGTAAAAAAGGTTTAGTCCACCTGCTCAAGGAAGCACAGCTAGTATCAGAGCTAGAATTGGAACTTGGGTCTCTAGATTCTTAATTCAATGCTCTTTTCACTATACCCTATAAAAAAGTTAACAAAAATGAATCCATTCAATCAACTTAAATAAGATATTTTGAATTCCTATTGCATATAAGACAATGTATGTTAAGCCCTCATATAATAACCTGAATTCCAAAAGAGAGAGGCATCATGTACTCAAATATGACTACAAGTGTACAACCAGGGGTGATTAGTCCCAGTAATCAGTCTTCTGAAGACAGAATTATTCAGCTCTGCAATTCATATTTCCACTAGGTGAGAACCAATTATCATGTTTTATGTAATTACCAAAGTAAAAATCCAAATACACATGATCACTTCAGGAGATTCTTCATGAACACTAAAGAGTACCTAGCTATATTTTTTGTGACAGTAAAAAACTGGAAACAAAGTGGATTTATAATTATTGGGAAAGAGCTGAACAAATTTTGATGATAAAGCATGGTTTCCTCCTCTTGGAAGAAAAGTAGAAGACCACAGTAGTGAAATATTGAAGAGTATTAGACCTATTATTTTTTTCCCTCTATTACAAGGAAGAATGTAGATGATAGGGAGATAGATTAGGTAAAGGATGGCAACACAAAAACTAAGAGTCTCAATGGAATAAAAGAATGGCATCAAATAAATCACCTTCCTTCTTTAAGGCTCCCCTATAAGAAGGAAGGACTGGACTACATGAATCCAGAGACAGTGTAGCACAGGTGAATGCTGGATTTGGAGCCAGGGGACCTGAATTTGAATCCTATATCTGTTTTCTAACCAACTTTAAGTAAAACATGTTAGCTTTCTGGGCCTAAATATCCTCATCTATAAAATTAAGGTGTTGAAATAGATGGTACTCAGAGAGTACCCTTCCAACTCTACATTTTGTGATCCTGTTTTAAGGACCCTTTCTAGTTCTGATTCTATAACTGTATCATCCCCAAAGCTCACAGCACTGGGTCTTGCAATCCCAATGAGAAAAAAAAAAACAAAAACGATTTATTCCAAGTTATGACTGGAGAAACTAAAACTGAAAGGTTTGAAACATAAACCAGTTCTTAGAATACACTACTACCCAGTAAGGGAAACCTCAGTGTTCCTATAATAAAATGGGATATTTGTAAAGCCCTTAGCACAGTGCCTAGAACATAGCAAGTGCTTAATAAATGTTTATTTCCTTTGTCTTTAATTCAAAATCCTCTGTCCACTGAGCTAGATGCTTCTTCACTCATGAATTGCCAATTATGCTGGAAAAAAAAATGCTTAACTATCTATCCCAAGCAGAAGCAGCCAGGAATTGGGGAAGGGGGGAGATTCCAGATGTGGCATTAAATAGCCTCCCCAGCAACAGCAAATCCTCCTTTCTCTACAATTATCCTGACTCAGGAATAATGAAGAATTCAAATTCTGAATGATAAAATTGGCCCAGGTCTAAACTATGTCTTTTTGAAAAAGTTGAAGCCTTTCACTTTTCAAAAATGTGGTTTCCAAAATTGGTTACAGATTTCAGTGTCTCTAATTCTAGTATTTAAGTAAAGTCTGGAGATCATGAACTTTCTTCTGGTTCACCTATTCAACCAATTTGGAAACTAATTCTACAATTCAGAGAACTGGTGGGCAGGGCCAAGGTATTTTATTTTCTATAGCCTAATCCTTTATCCTAGTGATGGGTGAACTTTTAAAAATGGGGGCCAAAGGAAAAGAAATGCTCATCTGTCAGTCTGTTTCTAAGGCAACTCTTTCGAAGTTTCATTGTATTGTATCCTACTCATTGTATTTGTCAGATTAGGAATAATGTCCCTTAGCAGGATAGAACATTTCAGGGGGCAGCATCTGGCCCATGGGCCTTAGTTTGCCCATCACTGCTTTATCCATATTTGCATTTTTCCAATTTTCCCATTGTTGCTGCTCATCTGTAACAATTGCCTTAGTTTTTAAAAGTTCAGAATTTCAAGGTAGTTATCATAAAATACATTGTGTCTCCTTTTAAAAAGTAAGTAAAAAGTCTTTTTAAAAGTAGTACTCATCACATGAGGGAAAAAAACTGGCTGGGGTAAAAGTACATAACACTATTAGGTGTTTTACCACATTCTAATCAGATAAACATTTCAAAGACCAAGTATCTGTAGAAGGTATATAGAGATTGGTGGAAAGAATACTAGATTTGGAATCTTAGCTTCATTCAAGTTTTCATTGCAAATCCCTGACTCAGCTATTTATTGCATAATTATATCTTGGGGAAATCACTTTAAATCTGTGGCCTTAGTTTCTTCATTTACCAAATGAAGCAACTGGGCTATTTGACTTTCTCCAACTCTTGTGAACTAGATTGTTCAATGCTTACAAATAAACTGTCTGGACCAGTCAACTAAGAATGGAATCCAATAGCAATAAATTCATGTCTCTAGACTGGCCCCATATAATCACTTTAAAGCTTAAAGATATATTTCTGAAGAATACTGACTAAAGTTTCTGAATTCCTAGGAATCAAGTGAAGAGAGATCTAAACAGCAAAGACTCCAAAGGAAAAAAGTTCACTTCTGCATATGAAAAGCCAAGCCACGGATTCATAGAATTCAGTCTCAGTTTTTGTTCAAGCCTATAGTTGGAACATTCACTAAAAATAATACCAGTTTTTTGTTTGTTTTTTTCTGCTGGTGATCAGCTGTATCAATAAGTCAACAAAGATTTGTGTTCAGTACTCTGCTGGTATGCAGGTCTCCTGCTTAAGTACAGGTTACATTAGATATTCTCTGAGGTTCATGGCAACTCTAAGACTGTAGGATTCTACTGTGACGATAGACACTCCTCCTGAACTAAGAATTTATAGTCTAATTGAGGTCACATGAAACAATTAACATACAATACAAGCTAGGATACAATTAGTTGGTGTAGTTGTGTAGTATAAACATTCAGAGAAAGAAGAGATGAATGAAATGTGGAACATAAGAGAATTCTAAAATTTAAGAGTTAGAAGGGTTTTTTTTTCCAAGATTTAGTTCAACCTGAATAGAGTGAAGATAGGCTTAACTCTCCCCTTGCTTATTTTTAAATTAATCAACAAACACTGAAAACACCCCTACTTAACACTAAGTAGGGGAAGTTCAAAAAGCAAGTCACTTACTAAAGTGGGTGAAAACCTAGAGACAACTGACCACCCCCTGGGTAGTGCTAAGCAAATTTAAAGACTGCCATTGGCTCCATAAAGTGGAGGAAGGGACAGGAAGGGCCGAGTAAAAAGGCCTATAAAGGGTCCTGAACTTCCTATTCAAGAGGTCTTCTGACCTTCCTTTTTCCACATCATTTCCTGTCCCTTCCTCCACTTTATGGAACCAATGGCAATCTTTAAATTTGCTTAGCACTGCCCAGGGGGCAGTCAATCGTTTCTGGGCATTCACCCACTTTTAGTAAGTGGTTTGTGAATCTCCCCTACTTAGTGTTAAGTAGGGGTAGTCTCAGTTTTTGTTAATTAATTTAACATTAATAGGCAAGGGGAGAGTTAATCCTATCTTCACAATAGGATCTGTATACCTAAGACACCACTGCTGAATTCAGAAGGGGGCAAAGTTCTAAAGAAGTAATTAAGTCAAGATCCTATGGCTCTTCAATGGCATGATCAAGTAGGGTACGTAGAGAAGGCTTCATTGAAGAGATGGAACTGGGGTTGAGCCAAGTACAGAAAAGAGGTAATTTATTTCAGTGAAAGGATCATATGTTTTCCTTACAGGGAGAACAATTTATTGTAATTTCTAAAAATCAAATCAAACTCACTTCCAACATTGCCCCTTGTGCTGAAACATGAACAGATTCTATTCTTTCCTTTCCTTCTTTATTTTTATGGCAAGGGATATTTCTAACTCAGACTTTGCTCTAGCAGGTTTGAATATTAAAAAAATTCAAGTGTCCTGCACTCTGACAAAAAACAAAACAAAACAATCCCATTCAGCAAAATTAAAAGAGCCCTGAAGAGAGATACCAGCCTACATACTCACTGCAGGTCCCTGACTGTCTGATAGAATTGTGGTAGGTGGCAGACAGAAGGACTCCTACTCATCATGCCTCAATTTTTAGAATATTAGTAAAAATTAGAAAATTAGTAAATAGAAAGTAATTATTTGTAAGGCTTTTAGACCTTACTTTCAAGGAAAGTGTGCACAAGTTAAGTACTTATACTTTTTTTTTGTTATTTTTATCTGTATTTAATGAATACTACATACAATATTCACCCTTTTAATACCTGTATAAGAAAAAATATAGCCAGAAAGTTAAGTTCAAGCCAATAAATGTTGTTTTAAAAAAGTTATACTTTTCTTAAATTAAAATTTCACATACACACATACCCACAAAGAAATACAGTATTTTACTAGATTTCCCTTCTATTCTCTTCCCTCATTCAAAGTTTATTCTGCTAACATTTATACAAAGATTATGGGGATACAGTAAAAAGTGTCCCAAATTAGTTTTCAGCTTTTGAAGCTTACAAATGCACAAGGGCTTTTGGTCTACCCTATTTTCAGCAAAATTATTCTTCCACTCCCCACTTCCCTTACTCAAAGCTTACTTTGTTAAAATTTATGCAAAAATAATAGGATCATAGATTAAGAGCTAGAAAGGACCTCTAGTCCAATTGCTTCATTTTGCAGATGAAGAAACTGAGGTTCAGTCAGAAAGGATTGAAACAAGGTCACACAATAGTAAACCTGGGATTCCAATGCAGGCCCTATGTCAAACTGTCAAATGATACCAAGTAGCCTGTTCAAACTTCAGAGAAGAAAATATGAATGGCAAACATCTAATTCACATTTGCAGTTTTCTGTACAAATGACATTAATGTCATACTTTAATGCTTTGCAAATCATAAGGGTTGTTTTCCTCCTAAAAACACAAACCACTAATTTTTGAAATTGAGGACAGGCATAAAAGAAACAAGGGTCACATTTTATCTTTAAAAAAAAACATTTCTGGAAGTTAACAAAATCATGTCATTACTTCACTCCTTTCTGCATGCACAAAGTTATAAAGTGTATTAAAGAAATTGCTACAATGTGTTTTCTTCAAAAAAAAATGCCACCAGACAATTTTTATTCAACTGAACATCAGGCATTTTAACTTGCCAACAGGGAACAAATACTGAAGGAAAAAAAGTATTCAATTATTTTATTCACTTCAAGTCAGCATTGTCTAGGTGTTTGACAATAGTACTACTTACAGTTCAAGAAACATTTTTTTAAAATATGGTTTGGAAAACACATTTCGAGGCTTTGGAGGGGAGATTCAGAGATGGGACAAAACAAGATTACTGCATTCCTGCAGTTTGTACTCCATTGGGAGGACAATAAAAATCCAGGTATATACAATATACAGCAATTCAAGATAAGTGCATTTCAGTTTTAAATCCAATACTTGAATGTTTAAAAGTTTCCAAAATGATCAGCCAGGCTTATAAGTCATGGTAGCAATAAACATTGTAACTAGTCAACACCACTTCTATAAACAAAGATAATTTTCCAGTCAATGTAAAAGCAAAACAATGCAATAAAGAGCTTTCCGTAACAAATGAGATTTGGCAATTCTAAGTAAGAAGAGACATTTCTCTGCTAAAATTTCGGCCCCATAGAAACTGAGTTCTTTAGGGCGGAGAGGTAACACTGTGATTCTCAAAAACTTAGGAAACAATAGAGAAACTCTCAATTAAGAGAAGAAAAGCAAAAAGTCAAAGTAGAAGAAACTTAAATTGAGAAATCTTGCCTTTCTCGAATGCATTGCTGGTACTCCCTCCCATAGTGCTTAATTTGGATATTAAACCTACAGTTTACTTACACTGTTTCTTGCCATTTATCAGCTTCATTAAAGACACACACACAGGAGCAGGTCACCAGCAGAATTAATAAGGTTTAGTTCGGATACAAGTTGTAAACACGACCTGTAAATTTACATCCCAGAAAGTCTAGTTTGGAGACACCCTTTAGAACCTAACATTATATAACACAGGCGGCGTATTGTGAAATAACTCATTTTAACCTTCTAAACACAGTAAACTACAATCAAGCCACAAACTCCCAACCAGACCAAACCAAAAAAAAAAAAAGAGAGAGAGAGATTTTTCATTGGCCTGTGTTGTCCCAGCCCACATGGTATCAGTGGGTGTGTCCCCCAAGGCGGGTCCTCTGATTGGTTGCAGGGAAACACCATTTAATAGGCTGTGATTTGGGGATTGTCAAACTACACACCTCCTGACTAGACGTTCACCAATAGACCGGTCGGATTGGAGGCTACTCTGCAATTCAAAGGGCAAGAAAATCGTCAGAGAAGGGAGGAAGAGGCAGCAGCCTCGGGGAGCACAGGGAGCCTGCTGAGGACGGCCCCTCCTCCCAGTCAAGGTTCCCCCCCAATGCATTCTCCCCAGCTACTAATAAGATGGCCCGAGCCTTTAATGAAGGGTAAATGCTCCGCTGTCCACTCCTCAGGAGCCAAGCTGTCATGAGTAGTACCCACACTGGAGGCCGCCCCGCACAATCCGGGGGCGTGTGGTGGGGGGTGCCCCGTGGACAGTCCCTGGCAGAGTGACCCCTTCCCCCCGCCCCTGCCCGGACTCCTCCGCCTTCGGCTCCTGCTTCCCCTCCCCCGGCTTCACTTACGCGGCCTGTTCTTCCTCCCCGAATCCATTCTCCTCCGGAGCCTGCATTTCTTGGCCGGGGAGTCGTGGAGCGGTGGCAGCCCGTCAGGCTGAATCTGAGTCTGGGGCCGGGGGTCTGAGCTGCTGCTGCTTCCTGAGGGGCCCCGGCCGCAGGGTCGAGGTTGCAGTTGAGGAGGCACAGGCGGGGATGGGGGGTGGAAGCCGTTGTGCACGATGCCGTTCACAGCGGTCGCCGCAGCGCTAGGCACCCCCATGAGGTGTGGGTGCGGGCGCGGGGCCGAGAGCTCGGGAGGCTGCCCCCGGTCTCCCATGCCGGTGCCGGAGAGGGAGTGGGCACAGGTTACTAAGGCTGGTCTGAGCAGCGCAGGAGGACGGGGCCCAGCTCAGGCTCCCTCGCTGGAGGTCATTCTCGGTCGTTTTTATTTCCCTGGATCCTCCTCCCTGCGGCTTCCTATCCAGCAGCCGCAGAGCCGGCCCCGAAGGACGCCACCAAGCCCTCCGCTCCTCCCCTCCCCTCCCCCTCTTCTCTTCTCTTCCCTCCCCCTCTCTTTCTCCTTTTCCTCCTCCTCCTCCCCCCTCCCCCCAACCCCGCGGCCCCACTGCGCCTGCTTTGTGCATACCAGCCCACCCCTCCAGCCCCGGGCTGGGCGCTCAGACCCTGGTAGGCAGGGGGCAGCCAATGCCCGGGGAACCCCACCCCGCTGGTGGCGGGAGTTCAAAAGCTTCCTCCGGTTCTCCAGATCAGTCTATGAGACTGAGCATGCCCAACCTTAGAAGTCTTGCAGGTCTGGCGACTTAGTTGGTCCGGGTCTTTAAAGCCTGCATTCTTAGGGGCATGAGCTGGGGAACCGTGTGGGTTCCGGAAAGGTACTGTCTGGAAAGAAGGTGGGAAGAATCTTGGAATCTCAGAGCAAGAAAGGGTACTTCTTTTACTCTTCTAGTTCTACTGAGTCAGAGTAGGGAAGCGACTCGTCTAATGTCACAGACACTCTCAGGGCACACATACACACGGGTTGATGGAGACAGGATCCTGAGCTCTTCTCCACATTAGCAAAATTTTACTTCCCCAAAATACACGATATATCCTTTTCAAAGTCACTCTCTAGGATGCCCAGATTCTAAAAGAGTAGTTTTTATTTGTGGGCTAACTGGTCAAACTGAATTCCTTCTGAGATTACCTCCATTAATAACAATAATAATAAATAGCATGCATATAGGGCTTTAAGTTTTGCAAAGAGTTTTGCATATATTTCATTTAACCTACATAACAACCTTGGGAAATGGATACTATTATTATCCCCATTTTATAGATTAATAATTGCCATAGCAACTAATATTTATATGATACCTGCTATGTGCCAGGCCCTGTTCTAATCGATTTACAATTATCTCATTTGAGCCTTACAACAACCTTTAGAAGTAGCCTCTTTTGTTATCTCCATTTTTACAGATAAAGAAACTGAGGAGGAGGTTAAGTGACTTCACCAAGTTCACACAGCTAATCTCTCTAAGGAGGGTTTTCACTGAGGTCTTCCTGATTCTGGACTTTAGCAGCTATTCTATCTACTTCTCCACCTATATGCCTGGGTATATAAGTTTTAGATAGATAATTCTTTGCTTCTTATCTCCCACACACATCAAAGTGTGAACCAACTATGTCTTTGCCTTTCTTTGTATTCCTAGCCTTTAATATGTGACAGTAGTAAGTCTTAATAAGTGCTTATTGACTGACAGAGTGAAGGGGCACACTGGGTGGGAGGGGGGGGAGGTGAAAAAGGAAAAGGACATTTATTTATAGAAAGCTAGGCAGACATGGTAGGAGAGGGAGGGAGGTTTCTGGGCTGGCAGTCACACATCATGAGGTCACTGAGTTTTCTTTCCAGAGAGAAAACTTAGGAACACAGTGAGGGAGGAATTAAAGGACATAGCCAGCGACAGAGTTACCTTAAAATAGAAGAGCAGAATTATAACAGATCTAGGGAAATTCCATCTCTATAGAACTGAGAAGGATCCTAGATCCCACCAAAGGTAGCCAGAGCTATAGAAACTCTGGTCTAATTCCCAAAGGGAGACCACTAGTATAAAGTGACCTTGGTCTATAAGGATCTTCATTCCAAAAATGAAGATCAAAGGCCAAAGTTACCTTTAAATCCCTCTGGGCTGTGTACATCCCTAAAAATCTTTGGGCATAAAACACAAACTTGAATGTGGTTCACCCTACACATAGCCTTGTTTATATTTCAAAAGCATGATGCTATCTGTGGATGACACTGTCTCAAACTTCGATTTGTCTTTTACAAATTAATCATTGTAATAATAGGTTATACATTTTAATAGTTACATACTAATAATAGGTTATGTACATTTTAATGTTGTAAAGTATCAGTTGAGGGATATTTTTCTCAGAGACTCTCTCACTTTCTATAACTTCTTCCTACAAAAAGTTTTCTGGGGGAAAAATGAAATCTTATGCTTGTAATTGCCTACAGTGTTCAAAATACTACCTAGATGAATGAAATGTGAAGCATTTAATTGGCTAGGTAAATTTAGAATGCAAATAGGAAGCTTTTTGCATTACAGTATCTACCATGATATATTATCTCATTCCCTGTCCCCCACACCTTTTGCTTCCCTAGTAGACAGATGGCACAGATCCAGGGCAAAAGTGACTGCCCTCAGGACAGAACGTCCTCCACCTAGTTAATTTCTTGTGCCTATTGACATGTGGGTCTTCTGGTTCTGTTCCTGCCACCCTCTGCTTCCAATGCCCAGTGGAAAAGAGCCAGGTTGTAGCTCACAGGCTTAACCCAGGGGGTGTGTGAGAGGGTGTGTTGTGGGTGTAACTTGACCAAAGGAATGTGTGGAAGGAGAAGGAGTCTTACAGTTTCTGGACAAAAGAAGAGGAGAGACTTCCCATCTTCACTAGCCCTCATTGGGGGATAAAGGAGCTCACATATAGAGTCCCAGAGTACATAACAGCCCTGGTGATATCTGCCAAGTTTCCAAATAAATGTCCTATTATTAATTCTAGTGACAACCCTTAAAGACAAATTGGGTGGCACTGTAGCAATGACCTTGAAACCTAAAGGAAAGTTTCTATTCATCCCAGCCCTACACACACACACACACACACACACACACACACACACACACACACA
>NC_058131.1:639819338-639851555 GCF_016433145.1 Gracilinanus agilis
CAGGCTGAATCTGAGTCTGGGGCCGGGGGTCTGAGCTGCTGCTGCTTCCTGAGGGGCCCCGGCCGCAGGGTCGAGGTTGCAGTTGAGGAGGCACAGGCGGGGATGGGGGGTGGAAGCCGTTGTGCACGATGCCGTTCACAGCGGTCGCCGCAGCGCTAGGCACCCCCATGAGGTGTGGGTGCGGGCGCGGGGCCGAGAGCTCGGGAGGCTGCCCCCGGTCTCCCATGCCGGTGCCGGAGAGGGAGTGGGCACAGGTTACTAAGGCTGGTCTGAGCAGCGCAGGAGGACGGGGCCCAGCTCAGGCTCCCTCGCTGGAGGTCATTCTCGGTCGTTTTTATTTCCCTGGATCCTCCTCCCTGCGGCTTCCTATCCAGCAGCCGCAGAGCCGGCCCCGAAGGACGCCACCAAGCCCTCCGCTCCTCCCCTCCCCTCCCCCTCTTCTCTTCTCTTCCCTCCCCCTCTCTTTCTCCTTTTCCTCCTCCTCCTCCCCCCTCCCCCCAACCCCGCGGCCCCACTGCGCCTGCTTTGTGCATACCAGCCCACCCCTCCAGCCCCGGGCTGGGCGCTCAGACCCTGGTAGGCAGGGGGCAGCCAATGCCCGGGGAACCCCACCCCGCTGGTGGCGGGAGTTCAAAAGCTTCCTCCGGTTCTCCAGATCAGTCTATGAGACTGAGCATGCCCAACCTTAGAAGTCTTGCAGGTCTGGCGACTTAGTTGGTCCGGGTCTTTAAAGCCTGCATTCTTAGGGGCATGAGCTGGGGAACCGTGTGGGTTCCGGAAAGGTACTGTCTGGAAAGAAGGTGGGAAGAATCTTGGAATCTCAGAGCAAGAAAGGGTACTTCTTTTACTCTTCTAGTTCTACTGAGTCAGAGTAGGGAAGCGACTCGTCTAATGTCACAGACACTCTCAGGGCACACATACACACGGGTTGATGGAGACAGGATCCTGAGCTCTTCTCCACATTAGCAAAATTTTACTTCCCCAAAATACACGATATATCCTTTTCAAAGTCACTCTCTAGGATGCCCAGATTTTAAAAGAGTAGTTTTTATTTGTGGGCTAACTGGTCAAACTGAATTCCTTCTGAGATTACCTCCATTAATAACAATAATAATAAATAGCATTCATATAGGGCTTTAAGTTTTGCAAAGAGTTTTGCATATATTTCATTTAACCTACATAACAACCTTGGGAAATGGATACTATTATTATCCCCATTTTATAGATTAATAATTGCCATAGCAACTAATATTTATATGATACCTGCTATGTGCCAGGCCCTGTTCTAATCGATTTACAATTATCTCATTTGAGCCTTACAACAACCTTTAGAAGTAGCCTNGCCCCACTGCGCCTGCTTTGTGCATACCAGCCCACCCCTCCAGCCCCGGGCTGGGCGCTCAGACCCTGGTAGGCAGGGGGCAGCCAATGCCCGGGGAACCCCACCCCGCTGGTGGCGGGAGTTCAAAAGCTTCCTCCGGTTCTCCAGATCAGTCTATGAGACTGAGCATGCCCAACCTTAGAAGTCTTGCAGGTCTGGCGACTTAGTTGGTCCGGGTCTTTAAAGCCTGCATTCTTAGGGGCATGAGCTGGGGAACCGTGTGGGTTCCGGAAAGGTACTGTCTGGAAAGAAGGTGGGAAGAATCTTGGAATCTCAGAGCAAGAAAGGGTACTTCTTTTACTCTTCTAGTTCTACTGAGTCAGAGTAGGGAAGCGACTCGTCTAATGTCACAGACACTCTCAGGGCACACATACACACGGGTTGATGGAGACAGGATCCTGAGCTCTTCTCCACATTAGCAAAATTTTACTTCCCCAAAATACACGATATATCCTTTTCAAAGTCACTCTCTAGGATGCCCAGATTCTAAAAGAGTAGTTTTTATTTGTGGGCTAACTGGTCAAACTGAATTCCTTCTGAGATTACCTCCATTAATAACAATAATAATAAATAGCATGCATATAGGGCTTTAAGTTTTGCAAAGAGTTTTGCATATATTTCATTTAACCTACATAACAACCTTGGGAAATGGATACTATTATTATCCCCATTTTATAGATTAATAATTGCCATAGCAACTAATATTTATATGATACCTGCTATGTGCCAGGCCCTGTTCTAATCGATTTACAATTATCTCATTTGAGCCTTACAACAACCTTTAGAAGTAGCCTCTTTTGTTATCTCCATTTTTACAGATAAAGAAACTGAGGAGGAGGTTAAGTGACTTCACCAAGTTCACACAGCTAATCTCTCTAAGGAGGGTTTTCACTGAGGTCTTCCTGATTCTGGACTTTAGCAGCTATTCTATCTACTTCTCCACCTATATGCCTGGGTATATAAGTTTTAGATAGATAATTCTTTGCTTCTTATCTCCCACACACATCAAAGTGTGAACCAAC
Source organism: Gracilinanus agilis (assembly GCF_016433145.1). Lineage (NCBI taxonomy): Eukaryota > Metazoa > Chordata > Mammalia > Didelphimorphia > Didelphidae > Gracilinanus > Gracilinanus agilis. Next base: position 639,821,742 of record NC_058131.1, read on the forward strand.
TATGTCTTTGCCTTTCTTTGTATTCCTAGCCTTTAATATGTGACAGTAGTAAGTCTTAATAAGTGCTTATTGACTGACAGAGTGAAGGGGCACACTGGGTGGGAGGGGGGGGGAGGTGAAAAAGGAAAAGGACATTTATTTATAGAAAGCTAGGCAGACATGGTAGGAGAGGGAGGGAGGTTTCTGGGCTGGCAGTCACACATCATGAGGTCACTGAGTTTTCTTTCCAGAGAGAAAACTTAGGAACACAGTGAGGGAGGAATTAAAGGACATAGCCAGCGACAGAGTTACCTTAAAATAGAAGAGCAGAATTATAACAGATCTAGGGAAATTCCATCTCTATAGAACTGAGAAGGATCCTAGATCCCACCAAAGGTAGCCAGAGCTATAGAAACTCTGGTCTAATTCCCAAAGGGAGACCACTAGTATAAAGTGACCTTGGTCTATAAGGATCTTCATTCCAAAAATGAAGATCAAAGGCCAAAGTTACCTTTAAATCCCTCTGGGCTGTGTACATCCCTAAAAATCTTTGGGCATAAAACACAAACTTGAATGTGGTTCACCCTACACATAGCCTTGTTTATATTTCAAAAGCATGATGCTATCTGTGGATGACACTCTCAAACTTCGATTTGTCTTTTACAAATTAATCATTGTAATAATAGGTTATACATTTTAATAGTTACATACTAATAATAGGTTATGTACATTTTAATGTTGTAAAGTATCAGTTGAGGGATATTTTTCTCAGAGACTCTCTCACTTTCTATAACTTCTTCCTACAAAAAGTTTTCTGGGGGAAAAATGAAATCTTATGCTTGTAATTGCCTACAGTGTTCAAAATACTACCTAGATGAATGAAATGTGAAGCATTTAATTGGCTAGGTAAATTTAGAATGCAAATAGGAAGCTTTTTGCATTACAGTATCTACCATGATATATTATCTCATTCCCTGTCCCCCACACCTTTTGCTTCCCTAGTAGACAGATGGCACAGATCCAGGGCAAAAGTGACTGCCCTCAGGACAGAACGTCCTCCACCTAGTTAATTTCTTGTGCCTATTGACATGTGGGTCTTCTGGTTCTGTTCCTGCCACCCTCTGCTTCCAATGCCCAGTGGAAAAGAGCCAGGTTGTAGCTCACAGGCTTAACCCAGGGGGTGTGTGAGAGGGTGTGTTGTGGGTGTAACTTGACCAAAGGAATGTGTGGAAGGAGAAGGAGTCTTACAGTTTCTGGACAAAAGAAGAGGAGAGACTTCCCATCTTCACTAGCCCTCATTGGGGGATAAAGGAGCTCACATATAGAGTCCCAGAGTACATAACAGCCCTGGTGATATCTGCCAAGTTTCCAAATAAATGTCCTATTATTAATTCTAGTGACAACCCTTAAAGACAAATTGGGTGGCACTGTAGCAATGACCTTGAAACCTAAAGGAAAGTTTCTATTCATCCCAGCCCTACACACACACACACACACACACACACACACACACACACACACACACACAAACACACCCCTCTTTTGCAATCTGATTTAAAATTCAGATGCCTGGGGGGGGGGGAAAGGGCTAAAGTCATAATAAAGACAGAATTTCACTTCAAAAGCCTAAGCCCCTTTAAGAGGAGATTAAATGTGGTCATTTCTGCTTCTCAACCCCCCACTCCTAGGGCAGAGCTGTTTAGATAGTCCTACACTGTCTATTAAAAAAAATAACCACAAATCAAAAGCTTCTGTTTACATAACTTGCCCTTCTGAGATAGGTTCTAGTTATTGTTTTTAACCAAACCCCTGCCTCACTACCCCTTTAGTTTCTCTCATTTTAACTGTAATCATTGACCAGCCAATGTCTTCCTTTGGTCATCCTATCTAAACCTTTGACTGTCCTTATTATAGACAAGAATGCCCAGCTTGCCTAACTCTTTGGTATTAGCGACAATATATATCTGTCTACCTTTACTCCTCACAAAGTTGTTCCTACCTCTCAGGGAGCCATGCAGCTCTCTAACACACTATTAATATCTCCTGGCACCAGAAAGGGCACACAGTATATATGTTTAATGATCCTTAAGTGGATGAATATTTTGATTGATTGAGGATCTTATCAACAATATTAAATCTTCCATGAATGAGCGTATATTATGGACTATTTGCCAGGCAAGGTAGTAAGCACTGATTGAAATAAATATATAGGCCCAGCCCCTTAAGGAGCTTATATTTAATAGAGATAGAGATCACATACCAGGCAAAGATGTAAAAGGACGGCAGCTTTGATCTGAAGAAATGGAAAGTGAAATAAGTAGAGAGGGATGAGGTACTGGTAGAGAAGGAGATGGTCAGATGGGCTGGATAGATGACTAGTTGGGATGTGAAACTAAAAAGTATGCCATCTAGGGGGCAGCTGGGTAGCTCAGTGGATTGAGAGTCAGGCCTAGAGACAGGAGGACCTAGGTTCAAATCCGGCCTCAGGCACTTCCCAGCTGTGTGACCCTGGGCAAGTCACTTGACCCCCATTGCCTACCCTTACCAATCTTCCACATATAAGTCAATACACAGAAGTTAAGGGTTTAAAAATTAAAAAAAAAATGTATGCCATGTGGATTTTCTTAGGCTCTACCTTCTGAGAATTTTCTCTTTCTCCAAAGATGGAGGGAAATAGGATGCTCAGGTCAGCAACCTCAGTCTGCCAAGATATAGTAATAATTCAAGGATAAGACTATGTAGTTTACCCAAAGGGAATGGGGACACCTGGCAGGAGAATTATAGGAACCTGGTCTGCCAAGGACAGAGAGTTTACAGATCAGATGTGAGCTCCCAGTGCAAAGAAGAAGCTCCTTACATACAAGAGGAAAAAATTCCTTACCTCCCAGACCACACCATTGAGGATGTAACCCTTTCTGCTGATACAGGCAGTGAGGTCATGAATCTCAGTGGCTCACAATAGCAACATGGCTACATCAGGTTTTCATTTACTCTCCAGTTGTCTTTATGAAAGCTGCATTGTAGACTTCAATAATCTTCCTCCTCTCTCTCTCTTCTTCTATACTTCTTAGTTCTGGAATCATAACCAAATCAATATATTGCCACTGATGCAACTGGAAAAGATGTATCAAGCCACTGTCTCTAGGGCTGTACTCACAGTCTTTATGGCTTTGGGAACTGAAGATAGACCCTCACCAACCACCACTGTTTTATATTTGTTTCTCCATATTAGAATATAAGTTTCTTGAGGACAGGACTCTCATTTTGTATGATACTTATAGGCATAGTTGTATGATACATCTATAAGTATCATACAAAATGAGAGTCCTGTCCTCAAGAAACTTATGTACTTCCCTGAGCAAGTTACTTCACATTTGTTTGCCTCAGCTTCTTCATCTGTAAACACAGAATAATAATAGCACCTACCTCACAGAGCAATTGGGAAGATTAAATGAAATAATAATTGGAAAACACTTAGCGTAGTACCTAGCTCATAGTATTATTATCTATTATTAGTTATTATGATTTAGTACAATGCATGACTAGCAACTATCATCTATCCATCTCTATACATACACACATATATTGTGCATATAAATACACAACACATATATACATATACATACATAATATAATATATATATATACATACACACATACTATACTATAAAATCCATAGTAGTGAAGTAGAAAGGCTAATAGAGTTGATGTCAGAGGACATGAGTTTAAACTCCATTCTACCACTTAACTACCACTTAACTATCAGTGTAACCTTGGTAAGTCATAACCTCCATGGAATTCAATTTAATTATCTGTGAAATGAAGGGATTGTATTGAAGTTCCACTAAATATATGAACCTATGACAAACCAGGAAAATATTAGTATTAAAAAATGAACTTTTGTAAGAAAAAAAGATTTAGATCATTGAAACTACTAAACAATTTCCTCTCCTCTCCCTATTTAACTCTAGATCCAGCTCTCGTCTATCCCCGTCCATTTGTATGATTGAGTGTATATATATATATGTATATATGTACATTTCCTTTTCCAGATATTTGACAGATAAGAGGAAGCTAAGGCACACAGGGTTAAGTGACTTGACCAGGGTCATAAGCTAATATCTGAGGTTGTTTTGAACTTAGATCTTCCTAATTCCAGGCCCAGCTCTCTATCTACTACAGTGATGGGCAGACTACGGCCAGCGGGCCAGATGCGGCCCCCTGAAATGTTCTATCAGGCTAAGGGACATTCTTCCTAATCTAACGAATACAGTGAGTAGGAAACAATACAATGAAACTTCAGAAGAGTTGCCTTAGAAACAGACTGACAGATGAGCATTTTGTTTCCTTTGGCCCCCTCTTTAAAAAGTTTGCCCATCACTCTACTACACCACCTGGCTGCCCACTAAGTTAATAGCCATATCTTTGCATTCAATGTCAACCAGCAATTTAGTAAGCACCTTCTATTTTCTTTCTTTAAAACCCTTCTTTTTTGCCTTAGTATCAAGACTAAGACAGATGAAACGCAAGAACTTGGGGATTAAAATGACTTACCCAGGGTCACCCAGCCAGGAAGTATGTAAGATCAAATTTGATCCTCCCAACTCCAGGCTTAGCATTGTATCCACTGTGCTACCTAGCTACCCCACACCTTCTATTTTCAAAGCACTTTGCTACAAGACAGGATAATATTAAACTCTGACCTCAAAGAGTTTGTATTCTTAAAAAGGCCAAGAGATGCATTTAAAGGTGCAATAATATAAAATAAAACACAGTACCCAAGAGATTTGTAGACAGTGTTATATGAAGTCAGAGGAAAGGAAAGGCCATTTTGAATTGGGGGATGGGGTGGGACATGGATCAGGGTTTCCTGGAACCTTCATGAAGGGAATGGCATTTCAGTTGGGCCTAGAATGGCAGGATTTCAGTTAGAATTTCAGGAAGGAGTATTTTTTAAAGTAATTTAGTAAGGCCTGAGTTCAAGTCCTATCTCTGACATATAATGACTATTTGAGAAAGTCACTCTCAGTGCCCCAAATAAATCTCTAAAGCTATAAATAGGAGATATAGGGGTGGAGGAGACTGGACAATAAAACTCTCTCCAGACTATGGATGAATCTTTTGAAGTAAGTACTTTCCCTTCCTCCCAGCTACTCTTGCTTCAGGGGATACCTAAAGAGGCTTCCTTGCCTGTGGGAGATAACTATCATTCTGAGAACAGGTCTCCAGGTGGTTTAAGTTCTCATAAAAACCTCTAACAAGGAAATGAAGACCCCCAAAAGGGAGCAGAGAGATTTCCTCCTGCTTAAACTTCTAGATAGCTCAGAGTCTTATCCATGCTTTGAAGCTAAAAGGAGGGAGTGACTCCTAAGCAGAAGCAAGAACTGGGCTAACTCTTCATGGATTTTTTTTTAAATAAACCCTTACCTTCCATCTTAGAATCAATACTGTGTATTGGTTCAAAGGCAAAAAAGTGGTAAGGGCTAGGCAATGGGGGTCAAGTGACTTGCCCAGGGTCACACAGCTGGGAAGTGTCTGAGGCCGGATCTGAACCTAGGACCTCCTGTCTCTGGGCCTGGCTCTCAATCCACTGAGCTACCCAGCTGCCCCCTCTTCACAGATTTCTGAATCTCTACTGGACAGGTAGCTCAGTTGGGTTTGCTCTTTTTCAGGCATGGTGTCTCAGCTGGGAAAGGTCAATCTAATCACATACAACTCAAAGTTCCTACCCAATCACCTCCAGACTCTTGGGGCACTGAAGTGCTAGACTAGCCAGAGGTGTCAAAATTGATGATTGATGAACCACATATGTTCAGAAAACTACTAAATGTAACTAGAACCAAGTTAAAATGTAATTGGAATAGGGGGCAACTGGGTAGCTCAGTGGATTGAGACCCAGGCCTAGAGACAGGAGGTTCAAATCCGGCCTCAGACACTTCCCAGCTGTGTGACCCTGGGCAAGTCACTTGACCCCCATTGCCTACCCTTACCACTCTTCCACCTATAAGTCAAATACACAGAAGTTAAGGGTTTAAAAAAAATGTAATTGGAAAATGTTTAACACAATAAATAAAAGTATGACGCAGTATAGATTATGTTAGTTTGTGTTTTCCTACACCAATATGAAGCCCCCAGGAATCCATTTCTCTTTGAATTTGATGTCACTGGACAATATCATATCCAGTCCCAATGGGATCTCTGATGCATCCTCTAGATCTCTCAAACTCATCAGGCCACCCAGATACTCATGTCTCAGATTTCTTGTTTGCCTAAGATCAGAAAGGAATAAATGTACAAAACAACAACAAAAAATCCAGAGGTGCTATGAGTTGATAACATGTATGGTAATCAGGTAGAGGAATTTTCTCCAGATGTTCCTCCCCCATGAGACAGCTCAAAGTAACCCCTCATCACTCAAAATCACCAAGGAAAGAGACTAAAAGATGGGCAGATCACTTTTTTTGTATTTATAATTGGTTCTGGCTGAACAGCTCCTGAGTCATTAGTTTAGACAGCCAATTAGAAGACATTTTTTGTTATTACATAGCCTGAGAACTTGTGGCCAGAAACAGTCTTACAAGCAGGCAAAGAATGTCTGTGTATGAGCTAAGGTCGGAAACCAGTCAGGAAATATCTTCACATGCTTCAAGGACTAGACCTTAATTGGCCAGGCCTCCCTATTACACTTTCCCCACCCCACATTAAAATTTTTTGCTGTTCTCAGAAGATCTGTTGAGACACATTTTGTATCTCCTTAACACAGAACAGTCCTTAGGGGTCCCAGAGAGGACCCCTTTTTATGTTTCATCTTAAAGATTCTCAGAAAATTTCATGTGGCACAAATCTTTTTTATACTGGTCCCAAAACTTCAGGCAGACATCACGATTTGTTCACAAACACAGTTATGCAAATTTAACCCAAAATGAACATTCTACAAAGTTTATCAGAGGTCAAACTGCTTTTCCAGTGCTTATGAAGCACCTGCCTTTACCAAAGGCCTTCCTTGACCCATAGTTAAAAAGAAAAGAAAAATTAAAAGAAAATTGTGCTCACTATTTGAAGAAGAAAAGTTCTGTCTTTACAGAGCTCTCAGGGTCTCTTCTCCAGCAATTGAGGACCTGATATCAACTAGCAGTCATCTCCTCTCACCAGGTGAAAAACCAAACTAATTTAGCCTGGTATTTATGTTGTTACTGTTCAGTCATTTCAGTTTCATCCAACTCTTCATTATCCCATTTGGGTAGAGCATAAAAGCATGGGAGAGTGGGCTCAGACTTAAAACATTTTCTACATAGGATTAATTCTACCAAGTTCACTTCCAAATGTGTCATGGAGGATTAATGTTTGTATCTGTGCTATTCTGGTCTCCTGGAATTTCACTCTTTCCCATCTGGCTTTCAGCAAATTCTGGCATAGACTCCAGTGCACTTAGCATAATACCTAGCACTCAGTAAGTGCTCAATAAATGTTATTGACTGATTCGAATGTTATTCTGAACTTTGGAAGCTCACAAAGATTGTAGCCAGCTCCAAGTAATTTGGGTCTGGTTGAGAGAGGGTCCTAGGTCCCTCCCCAACCTAGAGGCCCACAGAAACTTGTCCAAATGCATTGCCAGACTAGAAAGAACCAGAGTAAAAAATTCTCTTTATCTGGCTCTTGCCTTTTGAATAAACTCAAATACTGCCTTCATAGGTAATCAAAAAGGCTTCTCATCCCTAAAGGGTTAGCAGATGGAACCAGTTACCAAATGTCTACATATAATCCCAAATCCACATGGAGACTGTATCAGTCCACCACACATGCTCCCCAAACTCCTGTTATATCATGTCCTGCCTTCTCTTCCTGATCCCAGGGTGGCTTCTGTTCATTTGTTTTTATTTTTATTTTTATTTCAACTACACATTGTTTATGGTCTATATCAGGGACTGTTGGTCAACAAACACTTATCAATCACCTGCTATGTGCCAGACACTTTGCTAAAGCACCAGGGAGACAAAAGGAGGTAAGAAACAGTCCCAGCTTCCAAGAGATAACATATCTATATTCAGGATAAATTGGAAATAATCAACAGAGTGAAGAAATTAATATTAAGGGAGATCAGGAAAGATTTCTAGAAGGTAATATTTTGGCTGGGACTGGAAAGAAGCCAGGAAAGACAAGTGGTAGAGATGAGGAAGGAGAGCATTCCAGGCATGGGGAACAATCAGGGAAGAAGCCCAGAGCCTAGAGATGGATAAAAGATCTTGTTTGAGAAGGAACAGCAAGTTTATACAGTGTCACTGCATGGAGGGGAAAGTAGTTAGGGGGTAAGGTGGGAAAGGTATAAAGTGTGACAAGACTGGAAAGATATATTAATGAGGAAGCTATAAAGCACTTTGAATATCAGGATTTGACATTTGATCCTGGAGGTGATAGGAAATCCCTGAAGTTTATTGAGTAGGTGGGGAGTAGTAGTAGAGCCTTTCGTTCCTCTTTTTATTTCTTTTTAAGGTTTCTGGGGCAGCTAGATGGCATGGTGCACCTGACCTGGAGTTTGGAGGACCTGGATTCAAATCCTCAGATCCTTCCTAACTATGTTAACCCTGGACAAGTCTGTTAACCCCATTTGCCCTTTTGTCTTAGAGATGTTATTAAGACATTAAGTAAGGGTTTACAAAATAAAATAAAATTTCTTCATGATAAGTATAGTTCCCAGGAGGGAGAAACAAACAATACTGAAGGAAATTTGGCAAAGTAAAAAACAGAACATATCAATAAAAATCAACATTTTAAAAGTTGTCATACTATAAACTAACATAGCATTTTAACATAGAATTAAAGATAATCTAGTCCAACTGCTTTATTTTACAGATGAAAATGAAAAATGGAGCACCAGAGAAGGGACTTTTCCAAGATCATAGAAAAATAAAAGTAAAAGAGGAAGGACTCAAACCCACGTTCTCTGATTCAAAATCCAGGGACCTCATTTTAATGTGTTTCTCAATACTCCTACTGCTTCCATGCTATCTTTGGAAACTTTTTAAAAAATTCTATAATATCTCTCTCTCTCTCTCTCTCTCTCTCTCTCTCTCTCTCTCTCTCTCTCTCTCTCTCTCTCTCTCTCTCTCTCTTTCTCTCCCTCTCTCTCTTTCTCTCCCTCTCTCTCTCTCTCTCCCTCTCTCTCCTCCTCCTCCTCCTCCTCCCTCCCCTCCACCTCAGTGTTTGACTCTTAAGGATGAAATTAAGAGGGTGGAGGAGGACATGGAAACACATTTGAAGAAATACAAGTATTTCAGGTAGGGCAGTGTTTGTGCATGTTAATTTTGAAATATTGTGTCAGGTTTACTTCAGGAAACAGTGTACAGAAACTGTATGTAAACTCCCAAAATAGAAAATTTCTCCCACATAAGTCTCTTAAAGGATCTAGAATGAAGAAAATCCCCTCAGCTTTGAATAAAGATAAGTATTACAGGCTCACTAAAAAAAACAGTCATAGGTTATCATCTCTGTTGGGCTTTGATGGGTCGTTATCTCTGATGTTAACACTCTTTTATGCCTAACATCAGAGCTTTGACTTTACTTGCCATAGAAGGAGGGATCCAGTGAATTTTTAAAAAATTCTATAAAAATTTTCCATTATATTTGTGCCAAAGTGATGCCTGAAAATAGTTGGAAGACTTTTGACATTTTACTTTGTCATCAAAATTGCAATTTATCCAAAGAGCAATGGAGAGACACAAGGTGGGTGTAAGTAGGGTGCCAGTTACTAAATATTACAAAGGTGTGTAAAGAGGTGTGGGGAAATAGTATCAAAAATGTTTGGATAAGTAAATGAGGTGAAGCTGTCATGGATCCAGAGGAAAGACTAACAGATGGACAGTTCAACTTCTACATTGATATCTATGTAATCTCACATGTAACAGACATATATTTGGTATCCTAGACAGCTAGGTATCACAGTGGTTAAACTGCCTGATCTGGAGTCAGGAAGACCAGAGTTCAAATTTGGCTTCAGACACTTACTAGCTGTGTGACCCTAAGAAATGCATTTAACCCTGTGTACCTCAGTTTCCTGATCTGTCAAATGAACTGGAAAAGGAAATAACAAACCACTCTAGTATCTATGCCAAGAAAGCCACAAAAGGGGTCATGAAGAGTTGGACATGATTGAAATGACTGAACAACAAAAATATCAAAAAATCTAAGGGATATGCCACCAGCAAGCTGGGCAGATTAGGATTTATGGGAGGCTCTAGACAAGATCTACAAGAATGAGAATGAATAAATGGGTTACCCTAAGCACCACTGGAGGTTATGCAAACTTCATTGAGTCTACAGATTCAATGAACCACTGAAAAACTATCTTTAACAGAAACAGGTGGTATGGTGGATTGAATGTTGGACTTGGACTCAAGTAGACCTAAGTTCAAATGTGACTTCAGATATTTACTAGATGTGTAACTAGGTCATTTAACCTCTAAATTACCTTATCTACAAAATGGGGGTGAAAAGAGCACCTACCTCTGAGAATTGTAGTGAAGATAAAATAAGAAAGCACTTTCCAAACCTTAAAGTGCTATATAAATGCAAGCTATTATTATTATTAGGCCCATCCCACAAGCATATATTTAGACAACCATACCTATTGTGAGACTGGTTTTAATACATATGACTGAAATCATATAATTTACAGGTCTAGAACATCTCTAACACACAAGGCTCTTTTGTTTCATTATCTGACTTGATGCTATCTCTTCCAAGATTATTCTCTTGAATTGCTTAAAGAAGAAAACTTAAAATTTTCCACATTTCTATTTTCTCTCAGGGAGTGTGTTTTCCTTTAGTATTTCCTGCATTGAAGGAATACTGGTTTGGAAGGTTTGTAGTTAGTCTTCTCCATTTAAAATTATAATTATTCAACTAAATAGACATTCATTAAATGTTTACTGTATGCCACATACTCATAGATTGTATGGATAGTGGACAAAGAACAATTGGAGTAGAATGAAGTAAGGCCCCAATGCCCTTAAAAAAAGATTTCCATTTGGGCCATAGGATCACAATTGAAACAGAATGGCTCTTGGACCTCATCTGGATTATTTGGCATGCAAAAAATAAAAATTCTCTATAAATGAGAATCTTTTTTTTTAAACCTCTACCTTCTGTCTTAGAATAAATACTGGGTATTGGTTCTAAGGCAGAAAAGCAGTAAGGGCTAGGCAAGGGAGGTTAAGTGACTTGCACAGGGTCACACAGCTAGGAAGTATCTGAGGTGGGATTTGAACCTAGGACCTCCTGTCTCTGGGCCTGTCTCTCAGTCCACTGAGCCACCCAGCTGCCCCCAATGAATGAGAATCTTCCATAGGAAAAACATCTTCCCTTTCTAAACTTTAATTATATCAAGCACCTCTAGATACAGTAACTATTACCTTAGCCATTAGTCTTTTCAAATGAAATTGTTGGGGAGAAAAGTAGAAATAGGGAATCCAGAGTGGGGAAGAGGAAAAGCTAGTGATTTAGGGATAGTTAAATGTAAATGAGAGGCCTCCAGAAAGAATTTTCCAATCTTTTGCTAACTGCAAAACAAGGAAGTCTCCAAGACAACTATAAATATAGAGATTATGTGGATAATAGTTTGGAAAGAGGAGGAAGGAATGATTGGAGGAGAAGTAGCTTATTCCCTCTTTGACCTATGATAATGAGATTAAACCTACCATGCCCATCTTTATATTTAATCACCAAAGGTGAAAACATCTCCATTTAACTCACAAGTTGGGTAGTCTGTAACCCACGTGTGCTATAGTGAGTGACAAATCAGAATTTACTGACTGCCTCCTGGGCAGTCCTAAGAAAAGCATCTGTTGTGATTGGACATCTAAACTAAGAAGAAGGCACAGGAAGTGATGCAAAAGAGGCCCCTTTAAAAAGAGAGTTCAGTGAGCTGAGGGCTCTCTTCTGGTTCTTGCTTGGATATGGAGGAGCTCTGGACCTGGGACCCTGAGACCTTGGTGAGACTGCTCTTAAATCTCTCTCTTAGAACTACATGTGGTGAGTGAAGAAGGCTGACTCCTTTAACTTCCCAGGAGGTACTAAGCCTCCAGGAGGCTCCCTTGATTTGGAGAAGACCTTGTGGCTAAAACCCTTGTTAATTGACTTTTAGGCTCTGGCTGGGCCTCTGGAGCCCTGCTGGAGTAAAGGCCAGACTTGAATACAAATCTCTTATTCTATCCTCTTCTCATCTCTCTACTTCCACTCTCTCCTATATTTTGTAAATAAACTTCTATAAAAGTCATTTTGACTTGAGGTTACTCTTTAATTGGGGATTGATAATTATTCAATTCCCTGGTGACCTAACCTTTTAATATATTCAACCCAAAAAACCCTTTTTGCCCCTTACAGTCCTTAGCTCTAGATAGCATCAGGGAAACATGAGCCAAATGAAAAGTTAGTATCATATGCTTAATAACTTTTTTTCAACAAGTGGGTACTATAATTTAGGGTACTAGCTCTCAGGATTCCTTAAATCTTGAGCCTCTTGTTTCTTAAAGGGGAATCTTGCTCCGTAACTGTATTCATGATGTGACAGAGTACTAATCCCTTTTTGAATGCCTATAGCTGACAGATAAAGAAGAGGAGGGCCTTACCATTTTTCCCCTAATAATACTAGAGCTAAAACTAGGAGATAGAGGAAGTAAATGAACACTATCTGAAGCTCTGACAAAGCCACTTTAGTGTATTTATTCATCACTTTACCTAAAATGACAGAAAGAAAAAAGTTTCCAAAAGCACTTACTATATTTTGTAATAGTTCTTCCATCTTATCTATCCAAAATTCCTTCCAAATTTACATTATAGTGTTAAAAGAACATCCTGATTCTACCTAGTCCTGGTCAGTTAAAGGCAAATTCAGGGATTGAGGGGCAGCTAAATTGCATAGTGGTTGGAGCACCAGGCCTGGAGCTAGAAGGACCTGAGTTCATATTCAACTCAGGCAATGTGACTTTCAGCAAGTCACTTAATCCTAATTGTCTCCATTCCTTATTCTCCTTTTCTCTAAAGTAAACTAGAGAAGGAAATGCAAACTATTCCAGTATCTTTGCCAAGAAAATCCCAAATGGGGTCCCAAAGATTCAGACATGACCTAAAAGACAGAACAACAAGTAATAAGAAAAAAAGGAGTTTATTGGCATCCCAAGGCATCAAGCAGTTGAAGTGAACCAGGGATGTATGCCAACTTGCAGTTGCTTGTTATGAGACAAGAGTAAAACAATTTACTCATGAGGGTAAGACAATCCTCATTGCTAGACTTTTCAAAAAGAAAGTAGGATTAGTGTTTCCTTAGCAGCTAGGTGGCACAATGGAAAGAGTGCAGAGTCTTTGTTAAAATTTGACCTCAGACATATAATAGGCTGAGTTACCCTAAGCAAGTCTCTTAACCCTGTTTACTCCAATTTTCTCATCTGTAAAATGAGATGGAGAAGCAAATGGCAAACCATTCCAGCATCTTTGCCAAGAAAACCCCAATGAGGTCACAGAGTCCTACAGACAGAAAAAAACAACTGACTCAACAATAATATCTCCTCTCCATTGCATACTCGGAGATGGGATTAGTGCTCAGATGATGGAGCAGTTTGCAGGAGGCGGTTGTTCTAAGGGAACCAAGCCATATCCAAAGGCTGAGCAAGTTAAAATATAGAGGGTCACTCAAACTGACTCTGTCCCAATGACTGACTTTGTACAGTAGCACTCCATTTGGCTACACCTAGGTTCAGCATGGTATTTTGATTAATAATGATTATCAAATTTAGCCAGAGCCTCTGTTATGTAACTCTGTTGCAAAGCTTAGCAGAGACACAACAGTCCAAATTAAAAAGTATTGAATGTGGGGCAGCTGGGTAGCTCAGTGGATTGAGAGCCAGGCCTAGAGACAGGAGGTCCTAGGTTCAAATCCGGCCTCAGACACTTCCCAGCTGTGTGACTCTGGGCAAGTCACTTGACCCCCATTGCCTACCCTCACCAATCTTCCACCTATAAGTCAATACACAGAAGTTAAGGGTTTAAAATTAAAAAAAAAAGTATTGAATGAAATTATAAAGCAGCATAAATCACAAGGAAAAGAATCAATAAGAAAAAAATTGTTGGCACCCATAGACAAAGGATATTAAAGCTCATATACTTTCAGGGAAGTTGTAATCTACTCTTACTTTAATCTCTTTGATTTCCCAACAGAATGGAAAGATATATTCAAAAGTCTAGAGATATGTGCCCAGTGTGTTCTTTGTTAAATTTAGAAACCTGTCTTTTTTAAGTCTGAAAACCTACCTGTCTCCTATTGCTGTTTGTCTTTCTCTTTCCAAGGGAACTAATGACATCACAAAGTTAATGTTTTAACTTGCATGGAAGTGGAATTTAAATGAGGCAGTTACCCAAAGTCCCATTCTCTCTTCCAGTCATGGAAGTCCAGTTGCAAGACAAAAGTCAAGATAATTAGTGATGGCTCAGGATGTAGTGGATGACCTTTGTGGTCTTTGACATCTGACCAAGCTCTAAGTGATCCACAGAGACTGCTTCTGCTGCCTCCATGGCCCTTGGAACAAATATTTCTATTCTACCCATTCCACTGGGGGAAATTTTTACATGCTTGGAGCAGATATTTCTAGCTCACTGATGTGTTTAAGACATGTAAGTTACCCTCAACTTGATTTAGCTTGTCTGCCAAGATGGCTTTACCAGGATATGGTTGCTGTGCATGCTATAGCTTCTTGGAAACACAGGTGAGAGTTGGATAAGAGGTGGACATCAAAAGCCAATGAACAGGGGGCAACTGGGTGGCTCAGTGGATTGAGAGCCAGGCCTAGAGACAGGAGATACTAGGTTCAAATCTGGCCTCAGATACTTTCTAGCTATGTGACCAATATAGAAAGTAGGAGTTAAAAAAAAAAAAAAGCCAATGAACAGCCCTGAAAAGGGATCAGCAAGCCTTCATACCAGAAGTGATTGTCCTCCTTGAACACCTCTTATACAAGTATCTTTGCCTCTTAGAAACCCTGCGAAGATCATCTCAAGCAACATCTCCTGTCTGTTTATGATGCCCCCAGAAGCTAGTGTATCCCCCAACAACAAATAAACTTCTACCTAATGTGAGTTCCTTTAGGGCCAAGCTTACTTAATTTTTGGTTCTGTATTATTATACTTGTTAGTATATCAAGTGATAGACTATACCAAAGAATGCTAAATGAAGAATGTTAAAGAGTCTCGCTTTGGCTCTATAATCATCCCCATATTCTAGAGGCATGGTTGAGGATGTTGTAGTCCCTGGGGATATAGTCATCTTCTTCATACTGTATTAGTGTTCCTATTTTTCCACATACTCTCCAAAATTTGTCATTTTCCCCTTCTATCTTTTTAGCCAACCTGATAGATATGAGATGATATCTAAAAGTTGTTTTAATTTACATCTATCTCTAATCAATAATGATTTGGATGAATTTTTTTATATGACTACATATATAACTGATTTCTTTTTCCAAAAGTTGTTTATTCATAGTCTTTAACCATTCATCAACTGGAGAATGATTCTATTCTTATAAATTTGACAAAGTTCTCTCCCTCTCCAATTTTTTTTGCTTTCCTTCTAATCTGGTTTCATTTGTACACAAATTTTTAAAATTTAATGTAATCATATCCAATTTACATCTTCTGATATTCTCTATCTCTTGTTTATTCATAAATTCATTTCCTAACCATAAATTCATTTCCTAACCATAAATCTAAAAGGTAATATGTTCCATGTTCTTCTAATTTACTTATGATGTCTCCCTTTATGCATAGTCATATATCTATTTTGACTTTAATTTTAGTAAATGGTGGAAGATATTGGTCTATATCTAGTTTCTGCCAGGCTGCTTTCCAGTTTTCTCAACAATTTTTACCAAACAGCAAATTCTTCTTCCTTAAGCTTAAATCTTTATATATATCAAGCACAAAGTTACTATAATACTATGTATCATATAGCTACTCCATTCCACTGATCCACCATTCTATTTCTTAGTTAGAACTAGATAGTTTTGATAATTACTGCCTTATAATACTGTTTAAGATCAGTACTACTAGACTGCCTTTCTTCACATTTTTTCATTAATTCCTTTGATATTCTCCACTTTTTAGACTTCTGAATTAATTTTGTTATTATTCTTTCTAGCTCAATAAAATAATTTTTGATAATTTAATTGGGGAGTCACTGAAGAAGTAGATTAGTTTAAGCAAAATTGTCATTTTTATTATATTGACTCAGCCTACAACTAATACTGAACAACTAATATTTCTCTAATTATTTAAATTTGACTTTATGTAAAAAGTATTTTATAATTATGTTCATGTAATTCCTGGGTTTGTCTTGGCAAACATACCCCCAGGTATTTTATATCATCTATGGTTCTTTTTTTTAAACCCTTACCTTCTGTCTTGGAGCCAATACCGTGTATTGGCTCCAAGGCAGAAGAGTGGTAAGGGTAGGCAATGGGGGTCAAGTGACTTGCCCAGGGTCACACAGCTGGGAAGTGTCTGAGGCCAGATTTGAACCTAGGACCTCCCGTCTCTAGGTCTGGCTCTCAATCCACTAAGCTACCCAGCTGCCCCCCATCTATGGTTATTTTAAATGAAATACCTCTTCTTTTTTTTTTTCAAACCCTTGCTTTCCATCTTAGAATCAATACTGTGTATTGCTTCCAAGGCAGAAGAATAAGTGACTTGCCTAGGATGACACAGCTAGGAAGTGTCTAAGATCAGATTTGAACTTAGGACCTCCTGTCTCTAGGCCTGGCTCTCAATCCACTGAGCCACCCAGCTGCCCCACTAAAATACCTCTTCTTATCTCCTTATTCAGAGTGTTTTTGGTAATGATTTGCTAATGATTTATGTGGGTTTGTTTTATATCTTTTTACTTTCCTAAAAGTATTGCTTCAACTGACTTTTCAGTTAAATCTCTAGAACTTTCCAAGTATACTATCATATCATCTGCAAAAGAGATAATTTTCTTACCTCATTGCCCATTCTGATTCCTTCAGTTTCTTTTTTTTCTCCTATTGCTATTGCTAGCATTTCTAGTGCAATATCAAATAATACGGGTGATAATGAGCATCATTGTTTCACTCCTGACCTTACTGGGAAGGTTTCTACCTTATAGATAATGCTTGCTGATGGTTTTCCAGTAGATGTTCCTTCACATTTTAAGGAAAAATCCATTTATATCTATGTTTTCAAGAGTTTTTAATAGGAGTGAGTGTTTCATTTTGTTTGAAGCTTTTACTGTATCTATTGATATGATCATATGATTTTTACTTTTGATATTAATATGATCAATTATGTTAATAGTTTTCTTATAGTAAACACCAGTTGGTCATAATGTATGATTTTTGTGATGATATCTTCCTGTAGTCTCCTAGCTAGTATTATATTTAGAATTTTTGCATCAATATTCATTAGGGAAACTGGTCTATAATTTTTTTCTCTATTTTTGCTTGTCCAGATTTGAGTATCAGCTGCATATTTGTTTCATAGAAAGGACTTGGTATAACTCCTTCTTTGCCTATTATTCTAAATTATTAAATATTAGAATTAATTGGTCTTTAAATGTTTGATAGAATTCACATGTAAATCCACCTAGTCCTGATGCTTTTTTATTAGGAAATTCATGTATGGCCTGTCCAATTTCTTTTTCTAAAATAGGTTTATTTATAAATTCTATTTCATCTTCTATTAATCTAGGCTATTTATATTTTTGTAAATATTCTTCTTTTCCACTTAAATTGTTAATTTTTTGGTATGTTGCTGGGCAAGATAAATCCTAATAATGGTCTTAATTTCATTTTTGTTAGTGGTATATTCACTCCTTTCATTTTCAATTTGGGTTTCTTCTTTTTCTCTCTTTTTGATCATATTAACCAACTTTTAAAATTGTATATCCAATTCATTGACCTAGTCATTCTCTATTTTGTTGATGTGAGCATTGAGAGTTATCAATTTTTCTGAGATTATTTTTTTTGTTGTATCCCATGAGTTTTGATGTGTTGTCTCATCATTCTCTTTAATAAAAGTATTTATTGTTTCTATTGATTGCTTTTTAACTCTCTTATTCATTTTAAAATATTTTCTCATGGTAACATGATTCATTTTCTATGAATTCCTACATTTATCTATGTAGTTTTTATTCCCTAACATGGACAATTTTTGTAAAAATGGAGTGAAAAAAGGTATATTCGTTTCTATGTCCATTCAATTTTCTCTAAATGTCTATCATATCTAGTATATCTAGGATTCTATTAATTTCTTTAACTTCTTTCTTTTTGTTAGATTTATCTAGTTCTGATAGTTTCTTTATTTATATCAATCTATAATTCATTTACTTTTTCCTTTAAAATTGTAGATGCTATATAATTTGGTGCATATATTTTTAGTATTTTTATTACTTCATTATCTATGGTACCTTTTAATATAGTGTAGTTTCTCTACTTATCTCTTTAAA
The DNA here is from genome assembly GCF_016433145.1 of Gracilinanus agilis. Lineage (NCBI taxonomy): Eukaryota > Metazoa > Chordata > Mammalia > Didelphimorphia > Didelphidae > Gracilinanus > Gracilinanus agilis. The sequence goes on from NC_058131.1 coordinate 639,840,223, forward strand.
TTTATTTTGGCATTAACATTGAGAATATGATTACTAACCCTGCTTTTTTTTTTAACATCAGCTAAAGCATAATTAATTCTACTCTATCCTTTTATTTTTACTTTATGTGTCTCTCATTTTTAAATGTGTTTTTTGTAAACAACAAATTGTCAGATACTAGTTTTTGGTCCATTCTGCAATTCATCTTCTATTCACATTCAAAATTATAATTACTAATCATGTATTTCCTTCCAAACTATTTTTCTTAGTATTTATCCTTCTCTCTCTAACCTTACTCTGTTCCTCCTCAGAATTCTAATTTACTTCTGACCACTGCTTCCCTAATCCACATATACAAAATCCCTTCTTTTTTCTTACCTATAGAATCAATACTTTCAGTATAAGACAATAATAGACGACCAGAATTGACTTACATCAAACAATGATTATGTAGAACAGCTAACATGAACAACATATACACCTAATCTTCATGCAACCTCTTTACCTTTATTTTTTTTTAATCTCCAAGCATGATGTTAAATTTTATGAGAAGATTCTAGATAAATAATGTCAATTTCAAACAGGATATTTATTTCCTACCCATTTCAAAGTTATGGATCATTAATCTTGGTATTTAAAATATCTTACAAAAAAGCAGCACATACTGGATGTTATTTTAGATATGGGAGGAGGCTATCATATAAAAAGCTTAATATGAAAACTGAAAGGGGGCAGCTGGGTAGCGCAGTTGATTGAGAGTCAGGCCTAGAGACAGGAGGTCCTAAGTTCAAATCCAGCCTCATACACTTCCCAGCTGTGTGACCCTGGGCAAGTCACTTGACCCCCATTGCTCACCCTTATCACTCTTCCACCCATGAGCCAATATACAGAAGTTAAGGGTTTAAAAAAAAACTGAAAAAAAACTAGAGTGAAATGCACTGAAGTGAATGAAAAAATACCATGTGTGGAGCACAGTAAATGTTAGAGTTAGGTTTGACTATCACATTCAGTGAATTAGATGCATGATTAATGTTTGAGCAGTATGGTTACATTAAACCTGTAATAACTTTCTCAAAGTAAGAGACCCACAAATAGTTCAAACCAGAATGGTCTCTATAAATCTGTTCAGGGATACACTGTTAGTAAAAGTGTTAAAACTGCAAAATAATCAAATGCTTAAAAGGAAGAAATTAGACTAAATGACCCATTTCTAAGGTCTTCTAGGTCTAAATTTCAACAACTGACAATTTGTTAAAATACCATCTAGCATAATCCCATTTGTGCCTAGATATACTAACTTTGCTCTGCTTTGAACTCTTTAATTTTATGTAATCATGTTTCATTTAACTCTTTGCTCTTAATCCTACAATATCCTCTGGCCAAAATCAAAAGTAAAGTCTAACAGATCAAAACATCAGCCTTTCCAATATGCCCAAAATACTACCAAAGGGTAATCAGAAAGTTAGGAGAACCAGGAGAGATCTTTTTCACATTTCTGTCCAAGAGAAGACAGAGTACCCAGAAGGAGGGTTGACTCAAATCCTGTAGAAAAATCAAGGAGATTGAGTACTCAGAAAAAAGATTATTGAATTAGGCAATTGAGAGCTCCTTGATAACCTTGCAGAGAGAAGATATGGCAGAGCTGTGGAGACCAACATCGTTACAGAAGGCAGAATCAATAGAGAAGGAATTTTTAATGGAGTAAGAAACTGGAAAAGAGAGGGAATGAGATTAGAGGCACAAATGAAGGCATTGGCCTAAAGGGAAGGGGAAGAGAGTGAATAAAAATCATAGAGAAGCTTTGAAGAGGGGAAAATGGGAGATGAAGAAGATTGAGATTTAAATGGCATTAATCTTCTTAATAAAAAGCAGGAAGCAAAGACATCCATTGAAGGTTAAGGGACTAAGATAGAGGGACTAAGATCTTACATGTAAAGCTTTTGTACGAATGGTAAAAGAGATAACATCTGTTATAAGGGAAAAAATCAACCTGTTTCTCTAAGGTTTGCTTTCAGTTATTTTGTAGCCTTGTCACAAGATAACCACGGGTGATCACATTTCACTCCACCTCTTCTTAAAATACTTCTTCAAAAGCTATCTGAAGTCTTTTGGATGAGGGGCAGCATAGAGTCTATTGCTGACTTTCTAGAACCTGCCTATGTTTTTGTCTAGAGTATCCACTAAGATCCCCAGTCAATTCTAAATTAAGAAGAAGCATTGGCATAAGATTTTAATGGAGATCTAAGCTTTTTAAAATAGTTTTTTAAAAAAACAGTAAATATTTTATAAATAAGTGTATTATGTGCTATATAATCTTTATGCACCTGACCCTGAAGTAGGATTGGTACAAATTCCCTAGCATCAGGATCCAGCTTTAAAGTCCCTTTAATATGGTAGCTACTAGACTTTCCACTTTCCCTTCCAACTTCCCTAGTTGGTGCTAGAGAAGAAGTTGTGCCTGTGTCTGAAAATGTTGCACTTTCCTTCTCAATGGTCTGCAGGAGCCCATCTCCCTTGTTGACACTGTCTGTTTCTAAAAGATCCCCATTAGAACACCTGTCTAAAATCATTGCCCTTGTTATTTGACCTTGCTGTACTACAGATTGATGTAAATGATCCACAGTCTTATTACAGAATGATGTTTCTTTCCCCTCACAGTGGGAATCAATAAGCTTGTATCAAGAACTTGTGCCTGTTTCCCTTTCAGTGTTCCCCACATCACTGTTCCTTTCCCATAAATTCTCTCCTTTATTTCTATTATATCCTCCTCCATTTGCAACTCCTCCTCAGTCACTTCTTTGTAACTCTGTGTTACATCTACCAACCTATAATTCGTAATTTCTTCTGTATCCATTTTATCTTTCCCACTTTCCTCTGCCACATCATTGTCATTGCCCTTATCAGTCCTTGCAACAACTAAGGCTGCTTTCTTTGTTCATAAGGTACGAGGTCTGGCTCCTTAGGATGGGTATTCCTCCATTTTTGATAAACTAGGGGAATTATTAAATTTGGTACAGTTATGGCCACAACATCTGGCCTTTACTTTGTCACTATATCTGTTGTTGTCCCTGTTGTTGCTACTATTATTGTTGTTATATCTTGAATTGTAGTAGGTGTTTCTCCTGTTGTTGTTATTGCCTCTATTCCCAAAATTTATTTGGGATTTGAACCTACATTCCCAAACTATATGACCAAGTTTTGAGCACAGGAAACAATGTTTGACAGAGTTGTTTGCACTGCTAGAAGATTGCCTAGGCCTGCTCTGGCTCCTCTGATTGCTGGACATCAGAGCCATATTCTTAATCTCCTCTATCTCCTTGGCCTTCTGGGCTTCTTTCAGTTGTCTCTTTAGCTCCGCAATCTCCCTATCCTTTTCAGAAGCCTTTGACTGCTTTGGTGCACTATCCCTAGACTCATAGACATATGCAGCTGTTTTCCTTAGCTCCTCAATGGGCATTGTCTCCCATTGTGGGCAATGCAACTTTAAATAAACTTGGATGTGGTTGAGACTGCCCTTAACAAATTGCCTCCTGACATGCTGGATGTTATCCTCATCTATCATGTCCCTGAAACCTAGGATAGTTTCACCTGCTTCCAAGAGCTTGTCCAGGCAAACCCTTGGGTGTTCTTCCTCCCCCTGCCTCCACTTTTCAAAGGACCCCCATGCATTAGGTCTTCTTGCATGGAGCCTTATTGTTTCTGCTAAATACTCCCTGCACCTTTTAAGATAAGCCATATTTGCATGTGAGGATAGCTCTAAGTCCTGATGTTGTTCTGGCCACAAGGCAAGATTGGGGTTGCTTCTAGTTTCGGCTATAAATTTTGCCTTTTCACTAGAGGTGTATAATTCAGAAAGGAGCAGTTCAAAGTCCTCAAAAGTTGGGTTATAAAGTCTCATGGCCTGTTTGTATTCTTTTATTGATTTATGTGGATTGATATAGAACTGCGGGAACTTCCTTTTCAAGATATCCAAATCACCCCCTGAAAAAGGTTTTTAGCCTTTCACATGTCTGGTTGTACCACTGTTCTGTCGGTAATTGAAAGGATAGTCACAGGAGCTGCTTCAGCCCCTACAACCTGTTGTTCTTCAGTGTTCCCATCTTTAGTTTGTTGTTTAACATCACCCCCCTTTTGTGTTGTGACTGCATTCTCAATAATCTCTAGCTGCATTATTGTTTTTGCATCTAGGTCCTTTCCTTCCCTGAATCTGGCCTCAGACACTTCCCAGCTGTGTGACCTTGGGCAAGTCACTTGACCCCCATAGCCTACCCTTACCACTCTTCCACCAAGGAACTAATACACAGAAGTTAAGGGTTTAAAAATATAAAAAAATAAAAAAAAATAAAAAAAAAGCAGATGCAACTTCCTGTGACAAAGTCTTCATGCTCTTTCTAGGTTTTGGAGGCTGGTAGAAGACCTTCTTCTTCAGTGTGGACCTGGGACTCTAGCATTTGGTAAGATTGCTCTGGGATCTTCTCCCCTTAAATTTTGGATTGGTGAGTGGAAAAAGCTGACCCTCCTTTCCTGACTTCTGGAGAGATAAATACAAGATAGGCCTCTCTCTCAGAGGAAGCCATGTGGGTGAAACCCTTGCTTAATTTACCTCTGGGCCTTCTGACTGAGAATTCTAGAGCCCTGACAGAGTACAGCAAGGCACCAGAGCAAATATTTAGCTTGTTAAGTTAGATAATTTCTCTACCCTCTTTCATATTCTTCTCATTTCACTCTTTGCCTCTATTTTATAAATAAAACTGATAAAATCATTTTGACTTGAGATATGATCATTTCAGTGACCACATTCTCTTATATTTAGTTCAATCTTAATTTTAACTCCTACAGTTTTTTTTCTTTAAAAGATAGAATGCACACATCTATTTTGTTTCAAATAAAATGGGAAAAAATAACATTTAGAACTATAAAGCTATGTACCCCTGGGAAATGAGGAATAATTCCACAACAAAAGTTTCCTTTACACCTTAAGCTTACTTCCCCAAATGTTGAACCTTGCTTTATTTTTAACCATTTTGATGGAAATCTTTCCCAAATTATTTATGTGCTTTCCTGCCTTCTTAGAGTAAAATTTGGCTTTTTCTAGGTGATAGGTAACTATTGTTCTAACATCAGTTATTACTGTTTGTTATTTGTCCTAACTAAATGGTCCTGTACTGCTCAAGCTTTTTGATATTTTTAAAAAGTCTTTTAAAAAGTTTTTTGAGTTTTACTTTTGGTCTCCTCCTTTGCTCTTACACTTATCTATATCTTCTTATTGTCAATTGGTCTCCCTTTATCCAATGATTATTACCTTCCCTTCCTCTCTCCATCCCTCTCCTTTCTAATGTCTTGCTTCAAATTTCTGTGGGCTAAAAAAAATGGATTATAAAGCTTAGAGTTATAAAATCATGAACCTTAGTGATTCATCCCCCCATTTTACAGATGAAAATTACAGTTCAGCCTCCCCATTTCACAGATGAAAATGCTGAGGCCAAGAGAAGGGAAGTTACTTACCCAAGGTGACATGTTTGGTTAATAGTATAACTAGAGCTAGACCTAGATGTCCTGATTGTTAGTTCAGAAATCTTTCCTCCATTCCATCCTCTCCTCTTTGTCTTTCTGTTAACAAGCTTTTCCTCTCATGACTCCCTTTGTCCTCTTAAATCATTCATCCCTGAGGCCCGTCTCATATTTCTTGTCACCTAATTCAGACTCATTAGAAATCAGAGGGGAGAAAGAACAGAGAGCAGATACTGACATCTTTATAACTTTGAGAATCTAGCAGAGGTAGTGCCCATGGCAAACCAACATGAAACAGAGCAAGAAAGAGATGGAAAGTGGAAATTAATACTTTAAATCTGTCCTGGGATAGTCTTAGCCCCATCCAATTTCAATTATGTCAAAAGGGGAACAGTTTCCAGAATGGAGAGAGAAGCTGTGGTCATCTTGATTTCCAACTTCAGTCAACCTGAGATGGTTGCTGTTGATATTTTCTACCATAGCTTCAGAAAAAACATAATCTCTGTTTGAAGGATGGTCAGATGATTCTGTCATGGAATCATCCCATTCAACAGGGGTCTCTCCAGCTCATTTGTAGCTGGAATCTAGAGATTCAATGGGACAGACAACTCAATCAGCAAGTTCACAAGAAGGGAGGAGAGTTAGATCTCTAATGAGTTGGGAAATTACTGAGAGTTGCTTTCTCACCTGGAATGGAGTTAGGGGAATAAAGAGGTGTCCTAGTGGAGTGCTTGCATTTTCTTACCAAACATCACTCTTATCTCTGAGTAGTTTCTTTAGCGCTTCACAGCCTCCATTGCCCAGTTCAGCAACAGTAGCCTATCAAAGCCTAACTAGGAGAAAGAAGGGGAGACATCTAGATTTTTAGACATGTCACTCAATTCTATCCGCCCGTATAGCACAAGACAGAGCTTTCTTCCTCATATTTCTTTCTGCTGGAATTCTCTATAACACAGTCCCAGAAAGTGAAATTTGAAAGATGTCACAACATGAGTGAACTCTGGAATAATGTCTGTTTGAATTTTTCCTCTCCATTATCAATATCATCTGTGCTAGAGTCCCAGAATCCAAAACTATACAAATAAGACTAAAGCAGAGGCAGAGGCAGAGGGATTGGAGACGAGAGAGGAAGACAGACTTCTTTCAGCTACTTAAATTTGCAACCTTAATAAATTTCACTTCTAAAATTTAGCTGAACTAAATCATATCACAGAGCCAGAAGAGATCTTTAAGAACACCTAATCCAACTCCTTCAGTCTTCAAATGAGGGAACAGATTAAAAGATATCAAATGGCTTGCTTAATTAAGATCACATAGATGTTAAGTAGCTGTGCCAGTTTTCAAACTCTAGTCCATTAAAAACCTAGGCAAAAAACATTCATATTAAAATAAAATAAAGTTGTTTTAGGGAAAACTATATTTATCTGATTCTTGTGCTTCCTGTAGAGTTGTCTTTGGAATATACTGCTAGGTTGCTAAATCCTGAATAATGTTAAACCAAAGTATGGATATTTGGATTATCAAGGCAATAAAGCAATTTGTGGGGGAGAGAGAATCCACAGGTTTTTCAAAATAACACATTTGCCACTAAAACTAGGAGAACTGACATAACATAGTCAGCTATTGAATCAAACAGTTTGATTTGTCTTGTGAATGGAGTTACAGAGCAACAAGTCTTCTTTCTCCTTGTTATGTGAAAAAAAAGTGATTAAAAAAGAAATAAAAATAGTAGTTAGAAAGGGGTAAGGGGCAGCTAGGTGACTTAGGAAATAGAGTGCCTAGCCTGGAGCTGGGAGGACTTGTGTTCACATCTGGTCACAGACACTTCCTAGCTGTGTGATGATGGATAAATCACTTAATCCCGTTTGTCTAGCCCTTGCCCTTCTGTCTTAAGAGTTATTACTAAGACAGAAAGTAAGATTTAGAAAAATAATAAAAGCTAGCATTTGGGTAGTACACTAATCACTTTAGATATGTTATCTCATTTGATCTTCCAACAACTCTGGGAGGGAAATGCCATTATTATCCTCATTTTACATATGAGGAAACTGGGGCACAATGAACTTAAATTACTTATCTAGGGTCCCATAGCTATAAGTGATTGAAACTAGATTCAGAACTAATTTCGTCCTATACTTGATTTGCTGTGCCATCTAGCTGTCTCACGAATTCATAGTACTTAAAACAGTACCAAACTAGAGTCCTCTAAATGGAAACATAAACACATAGAGAGGATTCAGGAATCCCTTGGAAAGAAATGAGTAACAACCATATCAAAAGTTCATGTCACAGTGTCCTCCCTGTCAGGTCATGCATGTGCTACCACTTGAGAAGGTGCTAGAATCAGTTCCGTTTAAATTCTCTTTAATCTTCTCATCATTCTGTATCTAGTGAGTACTGGCTTGCACAGGAATAAATTCTATGCTCCCTCAAGGACAGGAATGACTTGGATTCTGTCCTTTGCTAATGGAATTTTCTGTGCTTTGCAGTCTGGCGTAAAATGGTCAAGTGTTCTGTGGTCAGGGGACGGAGTCAGGCTTAGATTACCTATCCTGAGTACACTGATGATGTTGAAGGTGCTATCCCAGGTAAGCATGAGAAGGCACAGTCACATGAAGTCACATGCCAGACTTGCTGGATGGAATCCACAATCTGTAGCTGTTGCTGTCATTCACTCCTTATGAGTGCCCCTCACCATCCACAGGCTCCTAAACTCGAACAACTAGAACTAAGTCCAGTCTTGATTTTATTCTCTGGTTGGAGAACTTTGGAATTCCTAGACCCAACATAATTGCCGTGACTATGACCTGAGGCCCAGGGAAGGCTGGATATTGCTAAATGTACTTACAAGAAACCTGTTTTGATCATATTTGGAGACATCTAGGTGGCTCAGTAGATAGAATATTTGATTTAGAGTTAAGAAGTTCAAATCTTCCTCAGACACTTAATAGCTGTATGACTCTGGGCAAATCAGGTAACCTCTCAGCCTCAGTTTCTTCATCTGTAAAATAGGAATAATAATATTATCTACACCCCAGAGTTATTGTGAGGATCAAATGAGATTACACATTTATGATGTTTTTCAAACCTTAAAGTGCCATGTAAATGTCAGTTTTTTTTTTCATTATTATTGTTGTTATTTCATTTCTAGGAACCAGATTTAAGAAGGATTTTGATGGTCTACAAAAGCAGTTAGAAAGAGGTCCTTACGATAGTGAAAGAGTTCAAGATGATGCAATATGATAGATTTTTAGACAAAGCTGTTGTAAATTTTTTTTTCACTTGGATATCTGTAAATGGAATTAGCTCACCCCATTCATAGTTAAAACTCTAGCCACCAGAGATAATGTCATCCCACCTCCCTAAGTGGGGAGGGGAGATTAGTTACCTACACGTGACAATAAGTAACAAATCAAGAAGAAGGGACTTCCCTTTGGGCAGTCCAAAACAGTGTCGAGACTGCCATTTGTCCATTTGAAATTAGAGGTGGGTGCAGGAAGTGATGAAAGCTGCTGGTAACTTCCTGTGAGGCAGTTGGCGCTTTGGAATGGGGTGTAGAAGGATCTCTGGTAAGACCTCAGGCAGCTTCCCCTCTGAATTGTCACATGGGTAAGTTAGGCTAACTCCCTTTCGCCTCTCTTGGCATTCTAAGATCTCTACCCTCAAGGAGGCTTCTTTGCCTCTCTAATTGTCAAGGCCTTGTAGCTAGTAGCCTCGTTTAATTAACCTCTAAATCCTCATCCAGGCCAGAACTCTGGTCCGGCCAGAGTCTCTCTCTCTCTCTCCCTACCTTCAACCTTCCTAATTGTAAATAAACTACCATAAAAGCCATCCTGACTTGGGTCTATTTTTAATTATGGAATCAATCTGAATCTGGTTGATTCCTGGTGACCACACCTTAAATATATATATATTCCCTTCTTACATTTATATATATATAAAAATGTATATATATTCCCTTCTTACATTTTTGGCTGACCACATTTGGTCTCAGATACCCTCAATCTTCCTAAATTTTCTTGATTTTTCCTCTACTTTTGTGACTATCCTTAAGTCAACCTTTTTACAGCTCGTTTTGGATCTGCGATTTAAGTAAAGCTGCTGTAGTCACAGAATTTGACACTGTATGGTCAGCTTCACTGCCCTCAAAACTAAGTACTCAAGGCACAGAACTCATAGCCCTGAAACATGCATATATAATTGCCAAAAATAAAAAAAAGCAACAATTTATACAGATTCTAGATATGCATTTGGAATTTGTCATTCAGTGGGTATGTTATGGCTTCAGAGAGGATTTTTAACCTCATCTGGAAAATCTATAGCTAATGCAAAAATTATTAATGAAGTTCTTTCTTCTCTCCAGCTACCAGAAGCCCTAGCTGTAGTTCATTGCTCTGCCCATACAGGTGGCACTGACCCTGTCTCTAGGGGAAACGACCAGGCAGATACTGCTGCAAAGCTAGCAGCTATAGAAGGGCCTGAATTAATTTTAACATTAACAACCACTGATGACTGAAATTTATCACTTTCCTATGATGAGAAGGAAGTAAAAAATGGAAGCAAAAATTTAAAGCTAAACAGATGAATGGAGTATGAATGTCCTCTGAAGGAAAACCCCTGCTCCCTAGAAACTTTTATCACCAAATTTGCAAATCCATTCATAAAAATGGTCATTATGATACCCAGGGCATCATGGACTCTGTTAAAAGCGTATGGATAGCTTTTGGCATAACCACTATAGCCTCTAAAGTATGTGCAGCTTGCCCTACCTGCCAAGCATATAACCAACATGCCTTTTGTGGCAAGGCTTTTGGTGGGCGTCCTCTGGCTTATGCACCTTTTGAGCACCTGCAAATTGATTTCATAACAATGCCAAAAGCTGGACAATATAAATTCTGTCTAGTCATAGTGGATCAACTGACTAGGTGGCTGGAAGCATTTCCTACTGCCCGAACCACAGCGGCTTTTGTCACCAAGGTACTTTTAAAAGAAATCATTCCTTGTTTTGGCCTGCCTGCACTTGACTTGGACAGAGGAAGTCACTTTACTGATTCAGTTTTATCTGAAATATATTCCCGTTTGGGGATAACTCCCAAATTCCATGTACCATATCACCCCCAGAGCTCAGGCCAAGTTGAATGGATGAACAGAGAACTTAAATCTATGATTGGCAAATTATGCACTGAGACATATCTGAAATGGCCTAAAATTCTCCCTCTAGCTCTATTTTATCTTAGAAGCAGGCCCAGGGGAGATCTACATATCTCACCATATGACATGCTTTTTGGACATCCCCCTAAACATGTTAAGCTTTTTTCTCCTGCATATGCATCACTATTAGGAGGAGATACTTCTATTGATTCCTATATACAGGAATTGCAACACAAACTGCGTGAACTCCATGAATCTGGAATTGCAGTACAAGCAGGACCAATAGACTTTTCATTTCATGAACTGAACCCAGGAGACAAGGTGTATATAAAGAATTTCCAGCATACTGGAGCAACTCAGCCTTCATGGGAAGAGCCATTCAAAATATTATTAACCACCCCAACAGCTATAAAAATTGGAGAAAAGGACTCTTGGATTCATTGCTCACATGTAAAGAGAGCATCTTCTATTGAAACTGATTGACTATTTCCTGTTACATGTATTAGAGATAACAGTTCATAGACTAATGGATGCTGTTTTTGGAATCACATTGTATTTTTTTGTTCTTGCTTTTTCCCCTGAATTTATATTTATTTTCTTATTGCCTTTTCCTATTATCTTTTAGTAGAATAATTGATTTTTCCCCTTTTTCTCATTTCTTGTACTTAAAGTACATATAATCACTATTAATC
>NC_058131.1:639861539-639984433 GCF_016433145.1 Gracilinanus agilis
TCTCTCTCTCTCTCTCTCTCTCTCTCTCTCTCTCTCTCTCTCTCTCTCTCCCCTTATATACTTTCCTCAGAAACCTCTGAAGAAAGGAAGTGGGAAGTGTCTGAGGAACTTTATAGTAGAGAGTCCTGGGAGATGTAGTCTCCCAGGGTCCTAGCCATTCCAAAACACACAGATGGAAGGTAAGCATTTTAAAAAATAAAATAAAAAATAAAAAGATAGGGCAAAAAACAAAGTAAAAAAAAAAACATTCCTCTGAATAGAACCTCCCTCTATCATCTCTGTCCCTAGAGAGAAAGGGCGCAAAGGAAAGCAATTGTATAAAACATCCCCTTTACCAATTTTTCTTCTGGATGAATCTTTCTTTCTGAAAGATCAGAAGGCTAGACTATACTGGCCTAGGTCAGGCAAGTCTCTTCTGGGCTCTACTGGTAATGCCAGGTCTTGTTGCTGTCGATATGGAATCTAGAAGCCTCCAAACTTGTAGCCTAGAAAGATTTAATGAACCCCAGTTTACTTAGCTTAAAGGTGACAGCCCCAGGTTTGACCTGTCACATGAAGAGTTCCTCCCTGAGGAAAGGCCCAAGCCAAGTGACTCTTCTTGTCTCCAGAAGCCTCTTCCACTATATCACACCCTCTTTTTGAGGATCAAACTCAGGACCTTTAGCTTATGAGACTGGCGCACTGCCTACTGTGCTAAAGAGTCACTTGGCTTGGGCTTGGCCTTTCCTCAGGGAGGAACTCTCATGTGATGGGGTCAAGCTTGGGGCTCTCACCTTTAAAGTAAGTAAACTGGGGTTCATTAAATCTTTCTAGGCCACAAGTTTGGGGGCTTCTAGATTCCACGTCAACATTACTGGCAAACTCTGATATGGCCCCCTATTTCTGTACCTTTAGAAGATCACCAGACCCTACAGTGAGATGGAGAATATACAAACAAGGGGTGCTCAGTCTGAGTCTGGGTACTCCTTCATCGATCCCCCTGGGCTCTGCCAGTTTTCTTTATACTTTGTCATTTGCAAGAAGGAAAGAGTTTCTACATTGGCACTTTTGTATGCACTCTATGCCATTACAGAAGCCTAAAGTAAAACCTCTCTTTGCCATGCTGTAGAAGGACCAGAACAGTCACAGACACAATCCAAGTGTTCTCAAGTGGACTCCTGGGTCCTTGCTTTACACTTAAGCAGGAACAGGCTCTCTCTACCTCCATTTGGGTCCCTCCCTTGCACTTATTTTCAGGACTGGGTCCTCATTGGCCAGTCCCCTTCACACTAATATCATTTTGGTAGCTGTGAGGATGGATAACAGAGGGGAGATCCTGCAGGTTGACATGCTAATTCGGTCATTGCAAAGTTCAGATAAGAGCTGATGAGCTATGATGGTAGCTGTGTAAGTGAAGGAGCAAATATAATATATAAATTGGAAATAAAATCAGTACTTAGCAACTGATTAAATATGGAAAAGAAGATCAAATGGGTTGCTATTTGCAAAGTGCTTGATATACAAGTACCAGTAGTATTTTTATTATTCTTCATGAAGACACTGAATCTTTGAATGAACCATCAGAGATAAAAACTGATTTACTAAAACTTTGTGGATTTTGATGCACAGATATTTTCAAGAAGTCCAGAAATAGCACCACCTTGTGTCAAAGCAATGCATCACTTTGGGGCTGAAAAAAAGAAGTACAGTACTTCAATCTGGGGGATAGTTTCCTTTTATTTCTATTCTGTTTGTGTATGTGTTTGTCCTACATTGTAATTGTTACCATGCTAGGCAAATAGTTTGTGCTTAAGAAATTTTATGAGCTGAAACATTATTCCCATATTATCACTTCATCCTGTCCTTCATCATAAGTAGGAGGCAGTGATCTACTGGGTCAGGACAATTCCTTAGAACAAAAATAATATACTAATTGCCCAAGTTGAAGTACACTATTCTGAGAGAGAAAAATGATGGACTCAGAATGTAGAATGAGATACATTTTAGGACCTGGCCAGTGCAAGAATTTGCTTTGATTAATTATGCATATTTTTTATGAGAGATTTCTATTTTAATGTTGTTCAATTGGGGGAGGAGAAGGTTGAGATTAATGATAAAATCTTATTAGTTGAAAATAAAATAAAAAATAATATATCTATGATTTCTTCTTATTGCCACACCAAAACTTCAGGTGAATTTTACTGAAGGAATTAAGGGGATCAGAGAAGCAAGTGATAGTTGGAACTGAGGAAATTGAATGAACCACACCAATTCTCATCTTGTGATTCAATTCTGGAGCTAGCTTAGTTCCCTTTTTATTCAATTATGTGTTTAGTTCAACTTCTTCAACTTCTGTTTTGTGAGAAAACTTTATTTAATTCTGAGAATTAAGAGAAAATGTTATTGCATTGTTTGAACCCAGTTGGGCATGGCCGGGAAACTGGATCACCTGTACCTGCTGCTTAGAGACCCTTAACTTAAGGACCTAAGCTATACTGACCAGAAACTGTCTGATCCAAAGATTGATGGAAGGAATTTTCAAATAATTGTACATGTTGTCTCTGAAAACTGGCCTGTATTGATCAATTGGTTTTCTCCATGTTCTTTGTTTGCAGATATCTGAGGGGAGCCTCTCTTTTTCTGATTTCAGAGAACTGTACCTATTCACTCTCCTCCTCCCAACTTTCAAGGTTCCTAATCTTGGAAGCAGAGCCAAGATGGTGAAGTAGAAGCAGGGAAAGCTCAAACCACCATAAAAGTCCTCTCTAATCAATCTTAAAATAACACCTCAAAATGAATATTAGGGTGAAAGAACAAGGAGACAGAGTGAAGCAACTTTCATGCGGAGAACAACTTGAAAGGTAGGCAAAGAGGGGTGAGAGGGGAGCACAGCCCATAGGAAACTATACTAAGGAGTACTAGGACAAGCCAACAGCAAGCCCCTCCACCTTACATGTACTGTTCAAGGTTCTGAACCTGAACCCAAGCCAAAGTTCAGATCCTGAGACCCTGTCTATGCCAATAGCAGTGCCACCTCACATACACCCAGTAAAGTTCCAAGTCCCAGCCCAAGCCTGCAATAAGGCCTGAAATCCCAGCACAAGGCAGTCTGCATCATGGCTGATCTGTGGAGCCCAGAGTGAGTCTGGGAGCCCACACACAAGCTTGTGTTGAGGACATGAGCCCCAGTGAGAGGCAGTCTATGCGGCATATTTGATTGATGTAAGCCCAGATCGAGCTAGCTCTTACCAAACCTCAGGGCAAAGTTATAGGACTCAGGGCAAGGTAGTCCACAGTGTTCCTGGCCTGGTTTATCCCAGTTTGAGACCAAAAACCCTAAGCCTGAGGCTATATTTTGAGCCTTAACATGAGGTAGCTCATAGTGTTCTGAGCTATGCAGGCCACCAGCAGTCTGGGGCTGGGGAGGGGGTTGGTAAGGTGACTGAATCAGCAGAGGGAGGTGGTTCTCAGAGTTCCCAGCTAGCATGCCACCTTGGAAGAAGAGAAACTTACAGAAAGCCAGAAATAGAGCTAAGGGTAACATCAAAGAAGAACTGCAGTTTAAGAAAATACTCTCTCTACCCTGAGAACAGAGCCCACCTTTAAGATATAAGTGAAAGTCAAGAAAAAAGCTGGGAAAATGAACAAACATCAAAAAAAAACACCTAACCATAGAAAATTATTATGGCAACAAAGAAAAACAAGGTATAGAAGTAAGAGCAAAGTAAACACATACAAAGCTTCAAAGAAAAGTTCTTAGATTCTAGAGGAGCTCAAAAAGGATTTCAAAAATCAATTAAGAGGCAGAGGAAAAATGGGGGAGAGAAATGAAAGCAATGTAAGAAGAAAATAATAGTAGAATTGGCCAAGTGAAAAAGAAGGTTTAATAGCTCACAGAATAAAATCATTCCTCGAAAATTAGAATTGGTCAATTATAAATTAATGGCTTCATGAGACATCAAGAAACAATAAAACAAAATTGAAAAAATGAAAAAAAAAACAGAAGAAAGCATGAACTATCTCATTGAAAAAACAACTTACTTGGAAAATAGATTCAGGAGAGATGATTTAAGAATTATTAGACTACCTGAAGACCATGATTAAAAAATTTTTTCTAAGGCTGAACATTTAATAAAAGAAATTATCAAAGAAAAATGCCCCAATATTCTTGAACAAGAGAGTAAAATAGGAATTGAAAAAATCCTGAAACCAGGAATATTATAATAAATTCAAGAGCCTCCAAGCCAAGGAGAAAATATTCCAAGCAGCTAAAAAGAAACAATTAAAAAAACATGAAGTTACATTTGGAATTACACAATGTGATATTGGAAATTTGGGGGTCCTTGAACTAATTTTGAGTTGTCTGGTTTAAACTTCCTGTGCACATTTAGATCTCTTTCAAACTACATTTCCCATGATTCCTCTTGCATAATCATGTATATAGGAAGCTTATTATTGAAGAGAAAAGATATAAAGCCTGAGGACTGGATTGGTACTTCCTATTTTTTTGTGATTGTGGAGCAACAGGAGGATGGGAGGAGCAGGTAAATGGTGGGTCCCTTTAAAATAACTTGAGGCATGTGGCTTCATTTTTCTAAATGGCTTTCAATAAACCCTTTGAAACCATGATATTTTTAATTTTATCACTCTACATTAATTTTATTTCTTACAACAGGACTTAGCAGCCACCACATTAAAGGATTGGAAGGTTTGGAATAAGATATTCCAGAAGATGAAAGATTCAGGTTTACAACCCAGAATCATGTATCTAGCAAAAGTGAGTATATTCTTTCAGGGGGAAAATGGTCATTTAATAAAATGGAAAATTTCCAAGCATTCCTGATGAAAAGACCACACCTAAATAGAAGATTTGATATCCAAACACAAGACCGAAATGGAACATAAAAAGGTAAATAAGAAAGAGAAATTTATTTATTTTTTATTTATTTATTTATTTAGAAAAATTTTTTTCCATGGTTCCATGATTCATGTTCTTGCTCTCTTTCCCCCACCCCCTACCCCTCAGTAGCCAATGCACATTTACACTGGTTTCTTCCTGTGTCACTGATCAAGACCTATTTCCATATTATTGATAGTTGTACTAGGGTAGTCATTAAGAGTCTACATCCAAATCATGTCCGCATCAACCCATGTGTTCAAGCAGTTGTTTTTCTTCTATGTTTCCACTCCTGTAGTTCTTCCTCTGAATGTGGGTAGTTTTCTTTTCCATAAATCCCTCAGAATTGTCCTGGGTCATTGCATTGCTGCTAGTACAGAAGTCCATTACATTCAATTATACCACAGTGTATCAGTCTCTGTGTACAATGTTCACCTGGTTATGCTTCTTTCACTCTGCATCAATTCCTGGAGATCATTCCAGTTCACATGGAATGCTTCCAATTTATTATTCCTTTGAGCACAATAGTATTCCATCACCAGCATATACCACAATTTGTTCAGCTATTCCCCAATTGACGGGCATACTCTAATTTTCCAGTTTTTTGCCACCACAAAGAGCCTGGCTACAAATATTTTTGTACATGTCTTTTTCCCTATGATCTCTTTGGGGTATAAATCCAGCAATGGTATGGCTGGATCAAAAGGCAGGCATTCTTTTAGAGCTCTTTGGGTATAGTTCCAAATTGCCATCTAGAATGGTTGGATCAATTTACAACTCCACTAGCAATGCATGAATGTCCCAATTTTGCCACATTCCCTCCAACATTTATTACTCTCCCCTGCTGTCATTTTAGCTAATCTGCTGGGTGTGAGGTGATACCTGAGAGTTGTTTTTATTTGCATTTTTCTAATTATTAGAGATTCAGAACACTTTCTCATGTGCTTATTGATAGTTTTGATTTCTTTATCTGAAAATTGCCTATTCATGTCCCTTGATTGGAGAATGGTTTGAATTTTTGTACAATTGATTTAGCTCCTTGCATATTTGAGTAATTAGACCTTTGTCAGAGTTTTTTGTTATAAAGATTTTTCCCCAGTTTGTTGTTTCCCTTCTGATTTTAGTTACATTGTTTTTGTTTGTACAAAACCTTTTTAATTTAATGTAATCAAAATTATTTACTTAAATTTTATAATTTTTTCTAACTTTTGCTTGGTTTTAAAATAAGAAAGAGAAAATTGAATGGACTAAATAAGGTCAAATTGTATGTATTTCTATGTGGAAAGATGATACTTGTAATTCTTTAAAAATATACATTAGACAGAAGGTGTAGGAAAAACAGATTAAGATGATATATGTGAAAAAAATCAAGAGGTAATGAGGGGGATTGCTCTTGAAAGACAAGGGAAAGGAGAAGTGGAATGGTTTAAATGATCTCACCTAAAGAGGCATAAAAAACTATTACAGTGGAGGGGAGGATAAGGGTGGTAAAAGGCAAAGCTTAAACCTTACTGTCATTGTAACTGGTTTAGAGAGGGAATAAAAACCATACTCATTTGGGTATAGGATCCTATCTTATCCTATAGAGAAGTTGGAGGGGAATAAAATTGGTGGGGAAGGGGTAATAGCGGGAACGGAGTAGCAGGGGGTGATGATTAAAAGCAAAACACCTATGGGGAGGGACACGTGAAAAGAGAAAGAGCAGGATCAAAATTTCCAAGAACACAAACTAAACAAATTAGAAAAAGAACAAATTAAAAATCCCCAATTAAAGCCTAAATTGGAAATCCTAAAGGAGAAATTAGTAAAACTGAAAGAGAACGATTGAATTTATAAGATTAGGAATTAATTTTATGGCGGAAAAAAACCAACAAAAAAACCCCAATAGACAAAGCATTGATGAATTTGATTTAAAAAAGGGAAGAAAATAAAATATTTAGTATCAAAAATAAAAAGGGTGAACTCACTACCAATGAAGAAGAAATTAAAGCAATCATTAGGAGATATTTTGCCCAATTATATGCCAATTGATCTGACAATCTAAGTGAAATGGATGAATATTTACAAAAATACAAATTGTCCGAAGTAGAATCCTTCAACAATCCCATTTCAGAAAAAGAAACTGAACAAAGCATTAATGAACTCCCTAAGAAAAAATCTCCAGGGCCAAATGGATTCACAAGTGAATTCTATCAAACATTAAAAAAACAATTAATCCAATAGTATATAAACTATTTGGGAAAATAGGCAGAGAAGGAATCCTACCAAATACTTTTTTTTTTGACACAAATATGGTACTGTTACCTAAGCCAGGAAGAGGAAAAACAGAGAAAGAAAATTATAGGCCAATTTCATTAGTGAATATAGATACAAAAATTTTAAATGACATACTAGCAAGGAGTTATTTGGAGAATACAGGAGAATCAGCTAAAAAAGTAGTTGAAATGATAACTTTTGTAAAGTTGCAGGATATAAAATAAATCTACATAAATCATTAGCATGTTTATATATTACCAACAAAATCCAGCAGCAAGAGAAAGAAAAATTCCATTTAACACTAGATGATACAAAATACTTAGGAATCTACTTGCCAAGATAAACACAATTATAAAATCTTTTCACACAAATAAAGTCAAATCTAAACAACTGAAAAAATATTATTTGCTTATGGGTAGGCAAAGCTAATATGGTAAAAATGAAAATTCTAGCTGAATTAATTTGCTTATTCAGTGCAATACCAATCAAACTGCCAAATAATTATTTTATAGAACTAGAAAAAATAGTAACAAAATTCATCTGGAAGAACGAAAGATCAAGATATCAAGGAAACTAATGAAAAAAAAAATGTGAAGGAAGGTGGCCTAGTAGTATTAGGTTTCAAACTGTAGCAATAATCATCAAAACAGTTTGGTACTCACTAAGAAATAGAAGGGCAGACAACGGAATAGATCCGAAACCCAGTAAACAGGGGTAAATTACTTTAGCAACCTAGTGTTTGATAAACCCCAAAATCCAGCTTTTGGAATAAGAACTTACTGTTTAACAAAAACTGCTGGGAAAATTGGAAAACAGTATGGTAGAAACTGGGCATAGACCAATATCTCATACCCAAAACCAAGTTAAAGTCAAGATGGATATTGGATTTACATATAAAAAGTGATACCATAACTAAATAAGGGGAACATAGAATAGTTTACCTGGCAGATCTTTGGAGAAGGGAAGAATTTATGACTAAACGAGATAGAGCATTATAAGATATAAAATAATTAAATTAAAAAGATTTTGTACAAATAAGAATAATGTAACCAAGATTAGAAGGGAAACAACAAACTGGGGGAAAAATTTATAACAAATTTCTCAAATATGGGTCTCATATCTCAAATGCATAAAGAACTAAGTCAAATTTATAAGACTACAAGCCATTCTCCAACTGACAAATGATCAAAGGATATGAATAAGCAACTTTCAGATGAAGAAATCAAAGGCATCAATAATCATGTGAAAAAATGCTCTAAATCACTTTGGATTAGAGAAATACAAATCAAAACAACTCTGAGGTACCACCTCATACCTATTATATTAGCCAATATGGCAGTAAAGTGATAAATACTGGAGGAGTTGTGGCAAAATTGGGACACTAATGCATTGCTGGTGGAGTTGTGAACTGAATCAACCATTTTTTTTAAACCCTTACCTTCTGCCTTAGAACCAATTGGTTCTAAGACAGAAGAGTGGTAAGGGCTAGGCAATGGAGGTTAAGTGACTTGCCCAGGGTCACACAGTTAGGAGGTGTCGGAGGCCAGATTTGAACCTAGGACCTCCCATCTCTAGGCCTGGCTTTCAATCCACTGAGCTACCCAGCTGCCCTCTGAACCAATCATTTTGAAGCTATAACCAAAGGGCTATAAAACTATGTATACTCTTTGATCTGGTAATACTACTACTGGGTCTGTATCCCAAAAAGATAAAAAAAGGGGAAAGGACCTACTTGTACAAAAATATTTATAGCAGCTCTTTTTGTATTGGTAAAGAATTGGAAATTGAGGGGATGTCCATCAGCTGGGAAATGGCTGAGCAAATTGTGGTACATGTTGATGATGGAATACTATTGTGCTATAAGGAATGATAAGCAAGATGATTTCAGTAAAAGCTGGAAAGATCTGCATGAATTGATGCAGAGTTAAATAAGCAGAACCAGGAGAACAGTGTACAATGATCAGTTCTGAAAACTTAGCTACTCTCAGTAATGAAATGATCTTGGACAATCCTGAAAGACATGATGGGGAATGCTATCCACTTCTAGAGAAAGAACTGTTGGAGTCAGAGGGATGAAGATAAAAGCATACTGTCTTTCACATCGGTGTATTTACAGTTTTATTTTTGGGTTTTGGTTTTGTATGTATGCTCTTAGAATGAGCACCAATATGGAAGTGTTTTGCTTGATAAAAATAAATTTTTAAACAGTCAAAAAAAATACCATCATGTGAAAAAAAAATCCTAATCTTTCTTCCATTTAGAGATCTGGTTACCTAATGTATGTTGGTTGTTTCCTTTGGATTAATTGGCCTTATTTGATTGTTTTTAATGTATTTGCCTCTCTTTTCTCCCTGTATTTGGTGTTTACCCCTAAGCTGAGGGATGAGCCTGGTGCTAATTTGTTATGCAATTGCCCTGCATTGCTTAATAAATTGATATGCTCAGATCTAATCTTTGTTTCTCAGTCATTTCAACTTTCACCTGCAACATTTTAAAAGGAAAATTTAGGGGAAAAGGCATGGAGATCACTGCACCCTCATATAGGGTGGTAAGTGCAGATTTATCTGGTTTTCTGTCTTTTCACTATTCAACTGGGGGCAAGTTTCTGATTTTGTTCATTTAAATTTCTAGCCATATGCTTTTTCCCCTTCCTTTCCTTTCCCTTTTCATTTGCTACTAAGAGTTGGGGCCTGGGTAGAGGGAAGATCAAGGCAAAGTTTGAGGAGGCTTCAGAAAGGTCAGAATTTAAGAGTCAAATAACAGCTATGTTCCTTCCTTCCTTTCCTCCTCACACTCCACTAGTCAGAACTTATTTTGTTGTTTAGTCATTTCGATTGTTGGGCTGCTTCTGACCCCATTTGGAGTTTTCTTGGCAGATACTGGAGGGCTTTGCCGTTTCCTTCTCCATCTCATTTTACAGATGAGGAAACTGAGGCACATATGGTTCAGTGACTCGCTCAAGGGCACACAACTAGTGAATAAGTGTCTGAGGCCATATCTGAACCCAGGATGCTTTTTTCCTGACTTCAAGTGGAGTTCTCTATTAACTTACTATACTATATTGCTGCCCCCATTTATCACACTTAATAAATGTTTATTTATATATAACATATATGGCAACATAGAGACACCGTGACTAGTGGACCCCAGACAAAAGCCATACTGTCTTAAGAGAAAAGTAAATTATCCAAGTTTAGGGACAGAAACTAAAACTAAAAACTTATGGTGCTTGAGGGTCTGGCTGAATTTCGAATTCCTCTGCCCTCCATACCCCAATTTACAGATAAATTAATTTAGGTCAAGCAACTCGTCCAAGGTCACACTAGTCAGAAGTGCCTCGAACTTGGCCCTACTGACTCGCACATACAGGGCCCACCTCCACACAAGGTCAGGGACACAGAATAACAAATGCTCACAGACTCGGGTACAGGCCCGGGTACGCGCGCCCACGGCCGCGGAGCTGATCAGCCAGGCCGCTCGGGGAAGCCCGGCCCCAGGGGCACTGGGATAGAAAGACCAGACAACTCAGTCTCCCCGAGTCCCGCCCGGATAATCTCTCAGAAGAAAGGGGAAAAAAACAAGAGGAAACCCGGGAAGTGGTTCGGCCCTAAAGCCGGAAGCTGATCTCCGCGCACTCTCACGAACGGGGACGCCAAAGGAACTAGTGGTCTGAGAGGAGATAGACCTCAGAGGGCAGGGCAGGGCGGGCACTGGGACGCGGCCGTCCCCCTAGTCCTGCCCCCCGTCTCCTCTCATTGGTCTCTCCGCCACACGTTGCCAGGATTCCTCCGCTTCTCCGGGGAAAGAGGGGCGGGTTCCACTCCGTGACGTCACTTCCTGGTCATTTCTGCGCATCCCTTGATTCAGCGCGGCGCACCAGCCGCCATCATTTGAATTTGAAAACAGTGAGCCATACTTCTCCGGGATCTGGCGTGGCTTTGCTGATCCCCGGGAGGGGAGAGGACAGGAAGCGAAACAGAAGTGAGTCCTCTGCCTCGGCGACGAAGGAAGGCCAAGGTAGGTGGGTGACTCCACGGGGAGCCTCGGAAGGCTACGAAGAAAGGGTTAGGTTCCCCTACTGAATAAATGAATCAAACATTTATTAAGCTCCTGCTGTACGCCCTGGGCAGTGTGATTGATGGCCGGAGGGCAACGTCAGTTTTCCTTTTGGAGGATACGTTCCGTCTTGTAGGCTTGGGGGCGTGCTTGCGTGGGGACGATGCAGTGAGAAGCGAGGCTGTGGAAGGGTCCCAGGGATAGTGAGACTTGGCGGCTGAGAGTCTACAGTTTACCTTTGGCAGCTGGGAGAAAGATATCTTCTTCTAGACCAGATGACTTGGAGTGTAGAAGACAGCGGGACCTTGGGAGGCCTCAGTTTCCCCATCTCTAAGATGTAGGGGTTGAACTAGTGAACTCTTAAGATTCATAAAACACTGTGTGCTAGGTGCTGAGTATACAAGTACAGAGAGTCAAACCTTTCTTTCTAGGATGCTACTGATTTCTTTTATGTACCTACTTATTTATATGTTAGATTCTCCATTAGAATGTAAGCTCCTTGAGGGCAGGAACTTTATCTGTCTGTCTATCTATCTATCTATCTATCTATTCATTTATTTATTTTTGTATTCTCAGAGCTTTAACATAATGCCTGGCATAACAGGCTCTTAAAGAGATTTGTTTATGGATTGTTGAAATAATTTCTACTCTTAACAAGCTGCACTTCTCATGTCTTTGAGGTTGGCAGTAGAGTTTGAGATAGGAAGTAGTAGATAGTTTGACAAGGGAAGATCTGAATTCAAATGCCGCTTCAGATGCTGTTTGGCATGTATGTGTGAACCTGGACAAGTCACTTAATCTTTTCATACCAGTTTTCTCATGTAAAATGAGGATACTAATAACACCTCCCAGGGTTGTTGTGAGGATCAAATGGGATATTATTTGTTAAGTTTAGTAAATTGTCAAACGCCATGTAAATGCTGCCCCTTCCTTCCTCCCTTCTCTCTCTTTCCTTGGTTCAGTGAATAGGCAGTGTTGGCAGTGGATAATTCTTTTGTAAACTTTATTTTTCTTTCAGGGTTAGATAGTCAGTTAGCTCACCTTCATGTTTTTAGTAGTTTTTTAGATGCACTTCTGTTTATCAGGTATCTATGATTTTCATTTTGTGAGCACTAACTCCACTGAGCAACCCTCTGTGTCTTTGTAAAGGGTCTAACGCTGTTAAAACATGGGCGATAATGTTAGTGCTATCATGTTAAATTTAGCAGATATGTAAAAGAAAAATATAACAAATTCAGTTTCATATTCAATTCTATTTTTCTACTTGTGAATGGCAAGGATTCTTACTTAACTTTTGTGTCATGGACACTTCCGTAGTTTGGTGAAAACTTACAGACCCATTCATTGAATAATGTTTTAAAATGTATAATATGTATTACATAGGATTTATAAAGGAAACCAATTCTACTGAGACACATTTGTAAAATATATATATATTTTTTAATTTTAAACCCTTAACTTCTGTGTATTGACTTATAGGTGGAAGATTGGTAAGGGTAGGCAATGGGGGTCAAGTGACTTGCCCAGGGTCACACAGCTGGGAAGTGTCTGAGGCCGTATTTGAACCTAGGACCTCCTGTCTCTAGGCCTGGCTCTCAATCCACTGAGCTACCCAGCTGCCCCCTGTAAAATATTTTTAAAAACCAAATTCATTACCTTTAAATTAAGAACCCTGGTACAGAGAAATATATTAATGTTTGTTGATGTTTATCAAATTAATGGTTTTTTAAAAAAAAGTTGGTATGGTAGTATCCTTGCAAAGTAATCTGATAATAAGACTCAGTTTTAGCACATACTTGAAGTCTTTCCAGTTTCCTGGTACCAGCTGAAGCTTGCCTTTAAGAACTGAGAATCCCTACCACACCTTGAATGAAGCATTAGAATTGATCAAACACAGCTAGACTTTTGCTAAAGCAACACATTTTGGAAGATCTTTTAAGCTGTAAGTTTGTAAGGAAAATCCTAAGTTTTAAGAGACCCTTGAGGCTAAGAAGCATTTGTGAAGGTTATATTCATAATATTATGGGTGAAATGGAGAAACCAACTCATTCTTTGGAAAGATAAGAACAAAAAAAATTAGTTTTCCCTAAAATGAGAATTGCTTCCAATTAGAAAATTAGTAGCTTCAACTCTACAACTGGCAAAACAAGAATAGTTTGCCCTTTAAGTAACAGATTTAGTTTAAGTTACAAGTCAAATAATTAGCTAAAAAGACAGTGCTGATCATGGTCACTATTTGTGACTCAGACATGTATTCCCTTCCTCCTCTACCCTCCTCCCTTTGAGAAAAAAAAGCTGCCAAGATAACCACATACTGTGTGTACAATCTGATCCTGTGTAAGTGGAAGATACATAGAAGGCACAGTTCCTTGCCTCAGGGAGTTTCCATTTGGGAAAGTGGGGAAAAAAATCTGAGAAAAATGTAAACATACAAGAGAAGTTCCCATAATGCCTTGTGATATTTCTTGTCTGATGAATTGCCAAATGAATGACAGAGAAGAGAATTCTTGGTAAACCTTAATGTGTCATCTGTATAATTAAGATGCATTATATGTTTCATTTTCTGGAGGCACAAATATAGATTTTTAAAAACAGTGATTCCTTTTCTAACTATATCAGCACATAGAATTCTTTTGTTATTTAACTTATCAAAGGTAGTTGAAACAATTTATGAGTACCTGCTTTTCTGCCTATTAACTCTGTAAGATCTGTTAAATAGTGGAATTTCAAAACTGGCAGGATAAATTAGAATTTTTCTGCAAATTTCCTCATGTCTTCCTTTTTGGTAGTTTATTTTTTTGCAGCCTTTGCTGATTTTCTTAAAAAATGTTTCCCAATTATATGTAAAACAGTTTCCAATATTTTAGAAAGAATTTTGAGTCTCAGGTTCTCTCCTTTCACCTTCTCCCCTCCCTACCAGATGGTAAACAATTCCATATAGATTCTTACATGGGAAATCATGTAAAACATTTTCCCATACTAAACCTTTTGTGAAAGGAAACTTGAATAAAAACCATTTAAGAAAGAAAGTAAAAAAGAAAAATTGCTTTGGTCTGGATTCAGTACTTTCTCTGAAAGCAGATGGCGTTTTTTTATCATGAGTCCTTTGGAATATCTTTTTGATAGTTTATGAAAGTGTTAAACCAATTCCAAGCAAGTTTCTTAAAATAAACTTATTATGTGTCAAGTTCTTTGGAAACAAAAGCTGAAAATGGCATATATATTCAAAGTACTTATGTTATAATTGAACAGGAATACATCTATAGGGGAGTCGTGGCCAAGGAAGGATATCTGGGTTTGGAAAGTTCCAGGATGGTTGATCAGAGAGTTAAGAAAGGAGATTGACAGCCTTTTCTAGCAGGCTCTGACAATTGATTTGCTGAAGAGAAGCTGGCCGTAGAGTGCAGTGAAGCAACCAGTTTAGATTGTAGAGTGCACTGGCCAACATAGATTATTTTTTTCAGATAAATAAAACTTGACTATTAAGCTTAAATTTTTATTTTTACCCTTTAAAAAACAAAAACCTTACTTTCTGTCTTGGAATCATTTCTAAGAAGAGCAGGAAGGGCTGAGGCACTTAGGCTTAAGTGACTTGTTCAGGTTCACACAACTAGATGTGTCTTTGAGACCAGTAGTTTTACTATTTTTGTGGGGAAATAAGGATATTAATTAATGCTCTTTGTGAAATTTTTGCGGGATGATGGATAAGGTTGAATGGGGATTGATTCCTAGAGTTGCCTTGAACTTTTTCTTAAAAAGTACTTAATATTAGTCGATTCTTTGAATTCTTATTCCCCTCTTATGAAGGTGGCACTCCAGAAGTGCTGCTGCCCAACTAATCAGTCAACACAAGAATTATTCAGTGCTTACTTTGTGTCTAGCACTGTGCAAGTCTAGGCCTATAAGGACTCAGAGGAATGGATCCTTTACTTTCAAAGCCTTATCTTCTGTTGGAGGAGATAGTATTGTTATTCAATCTAATTCTTGGTGACCCCTTTTGGATTTTCTTGGCAGAGATACTGGGGTGGTTTGCCATTTCCTTCTCCAGCTCATTTTACAGATGAGGAAATGGGGTTAAATGACTTTACTAGAGTCACCCAGCTAGTGCATATCCAAGGCCTAGTGCTCTGTCTGCTGAGCCACTTAGCTGCCCCAAGGTCAGAGAATTTGAGTTTTACTTCACTATATGCCAATTGGTATAGTGACATGATTTTCTTTTTAATTTTTTTTCCCTTTGCTAAATTGGTAAATAAGTGAAAGGGTAACAATCTAAATGTGTTTGTTTGTTTTTTAACCTCTGGAAATTTACTTTCTTTACTGTTTTTTTTTCAATATTCTTTGGATGTCAGTATTCAAAACATTGTTATAGATCACTAACAATTTTGTCACAGATGCATCATTGTTGTATTCATGCCACTCATGTCTCCCTTGCATTAAGATTATTAGTTAAATGTGAAAATTCATCATTTTCAAGAATTTGTGATGGTATTTTTGGGGGAATCCTTTACTATAATGTCTTATATTGGCAAGCAGGTAGATGTTAAAAGTGTATCTACATATCAACTTTGCTTCCCATCCCCAAAGATTACTGTAGTTTTCAAACAGTGCCATAAATTTGCCATGAGGATAAGCCTCTATTTCTGAAGTATTTCACTGCATTAAAACAAACTGGTTGTAAATTTTTTTATGTCATATCTTTGCAAGTTTTAAGACAGTTAACATTTCCTTATCATGAAAGGGGGTTAAATTTCTTTTTGGTGGGATTCTACAGCATAAGTGTGTATCCTCTGTTTTATTTGTTTTATGTGTTGTCATAGCAAAGAAAAAAATTTGGGGGGGGGATGGGACACTCTGGTTTACCATTTTATTTAATTTGTTTAAAAATTCAATTTTATTTTATTTTCTGCTCTCAATTTTCTCTCTTCCTACTTCCTCCTCCTGCTTTGAGAAAGTCAGAAAAAAACCTGTTAAAAATATGCAAAATCAATTCAAAACGTTATATATTATCGTGGACAAGAAATGAATTACTTAATGACCAGTCTTCTGATGAATGTACTCATCTTTTGAATATGCTGGCTTTTGGCTGAAACATTCCTATGCCTGTACTGAAAGCCTCTTGAGGATAATTTATCAGAACTTATAATAATTGGCCCACAGACTTTAAGAATCCAGACATAAATATTAATAGTCATTTAAATAATAATGATAACAATAGCTAACATTTACATAGTGCTTTCTGCATGCCAGGCATGTTACACTGTGCTTACAATTTTTATGTCATTTGATCCTCACAACAAGTGTTTTATTTGTTATTCCATTTGATCACTGCAACAACCAAGTATAGTAGGTGCAGTCATTATCCCAATTTTGAAGCTGAGAGTGGTGAAGTGATTTGACCATCATCATATAACATAGCTTTCAAGTGACTAAAGCAGGATTGGAATTGTGGTTTTTCTGGTTCCCTGTTCAAAGTTCTATATTACCTGGCTTTTTAGATGAGATAAACAAGGAAATTACCTTAAATACATCATGGACAAAGGATTGATACTATCAATACAAGGATCAATAATATAAATCAATATGCTCACAGAATGGCATAACATCTAAATACTTAAAGGAAAAGTAAATTGCTTCATAGGGAGAAGTAGACAATAAAAGTATAATAGTTGGGGAACTAAATTTGCCTTTTTTTAGACATAGACAAATTTAAAAAAAGGTTTGTTTATCTTTAAGAAAGTTAAAGAATAGAAAATATAATGGATCGTTGTTTGTTGCTAATTAAGACTAGGAAGAAATATTTCTCAGCTGCTCATGATACTTTTATTAAAATTGATTATGTATTGAATGTAAACATTCAAATGCATAAAAGAAGAAATATTAAATAACATCCTTTACTAATAATAATGCACTAATATGATATTCAATAAATGGTTTCTGAAAGAGTATTAAAAATGGAGATTTAATAATTGAATCCTAAAGAATTGAGTCAAAGCAGAAATCATAGAAACAATAGCTAATTTCTTTTCAGCAAAGAAAATTACAATGAAATTAAATACCAGAACTTTTTAGAATGAAGCCAAAGCAGTCTCTAATATTAAAATATGTATTGCTTAACATCTTCATCAACAAAAGTGACTTAACAGATGGTTGAATTGAGTTTGCAGCTAAAAAACTATTAGAAAAGTAACACATTAAAAACCTTTAGATAAACACAAAAAAGAGATATTGTAGAATTTAGAGAAGGGATGAACACTGCACACCAAACTGATGAAATAAAGTTAATTAGTCTGATGATCAGAAATTATTTTGCCCAGCTAGATACCCCAAATGGATAATTGGATAAAATTTATAAAGACCTAAAAATACAAAATTAAGAGAATGAGAAACAATTTCACAGAATTAAATTGAATAAGCTATAGATGAACTATAGAAATGAAGCTATAGAAAAGTCATAGAACTTTCAGATGGTTTTACAAACGAATTCTATAAAACAGCACAGAACAGTTAATTCCAAAATTAAATAAAGTGTGTATAAATTTAATAAGGGATTTAATTTAGTAAGAAGGGATCCTACCAAATATTGTGATTCACATATAGTCTTAATTCCTTTATTAGAGAGAGACAAAGCTGAGAAATAAAACGAAGGTAAATATCCCTAATGGATATTGATGCAAAAACAATATTAGCATAAAGGCTATAAATATAAAATTAAAAAGTTATGTGCCATCACCTGGTTAGATATATACGAAAAATACATTCTAAAGAAAATTACAGCTATCCCTTTCACATTGTGACTATCCCATCTGTGGCTTTGACATGTCAGGATTGGCATAAGAAGTTAAATGGGAATTTTGGGAGAGTTTTGTTGAAGCTTCAGATGACATGCAAAGGCCAGCAGATGATACAGAAAAAGTTTAGAAATTCAGAAGTGCATAAAATATCAACATGTTTTGTCTTTTAATACCTTAAGCATATATACTTTCATTTTAAAGTTACAATAAGTAAAATGTCAAAAGTTTGAGAAAGGAATGTGAAAGCCAGCAGATGGCATATAAAAGCTAGAAATGTAGAGAAAACTTAAAAAGCTTAGTAGCTCATAAGTGCATAAAATGTAGCCTATCAAAGAAAAGGAAAAAATTCAGGCTCCTTTGTTATAATAGGACAGCCAAAAAATTTTATGAGGATTCCCCAAGTCATGTGAATGCCATATACCTAACCTCCACAATGTAGAAGGTTACTTGTACCAACATAATAGAACAAATTAATAACTAACAAGCATTATGTTTTATTTAAATATATACTGAACAATTTTGACAAAATGTAATACTTATTTCTATTAAAGATCAAAACAAAACAAAAAAGCACAAGAATAAATGAACCTTTCCTTAATGTAAACATATTAATGGCCACTAACACATACAATAATGACAAAATGCTAGAGGCCTTTCTTATAAGAATATAAGGTAAGAGCAAAGATGATCTTTACCACCACTCTTATTTGATGCAATTCTAGTATAATAATAATAATAATAATAATAACAATAATAATATAGGAAGAAATCAAGAAAAAGAAATGGGGTGAATATGCCCACACAAAAAGAAACAAAACTATCATAATGATCCTTTCTAAATAAGATGATATGTTTAGAGAACCCCAGTCTTCTAAAATATTAAATGGAACAATTTTAATAGCTTCAGTAAAATAGTAGGTTACAAAGTAAATCAACACAAATCATCAGCTTTTTTTATATACTGTTTAAAAAAGCAGGAAAAAGAGACAAATTGGTTCAAAATAGTTATAAAACATAACAAATATATGATCATACACACAGAGCAACTATGAATATAACTGTTAAAGAAATGCATGAAAATAAAGACCAAAATCAATGAAGAAATATTAATTGCTTATAATTAGTCCGTGCCAATATAATAATTATTCTTACTTCTTAAATTATTCACATGTTCAGTGCCATACCAGTTGAACTACCAAAAAATTACAGAGCTAGAAAAAAATTACAAAATGTATGGAAGAACAAAAGGTCATGAATCTTAAGGGAAACAATAAAAAAGGTAGAGGAAAAGGAGAAAGTCTAGAGTACCCTATCTATCTCAAATTATATTGTGGAGCAGTTGTTATCAATCTTCATTACTGGTTAAAAAATAGAAAAGTTTATTAGTCAAATAGAAGAGTTATAAAGGCTTATGAAACAAACATATTGTATAGATCCCAAATTCCCAAGTACTTGAGGAAAGGGCTCCCTATTCCACAAAACTTGCTATGAAAACTAGAATTCAGTATGGTAGAAATTGGGCTTCAACCAGTGTCTCACCATATTTCTCAGCTCAGGTGCTACCTCTTGTGCCATTCTTTTTTCTGATATTCTATTCCTTCAGCCCATCTTCCCACTCTGCAGTTGTTATTTCTCTTTCCCTTGTGAAATTATTTTGTATTTGCTATATCCATACCCAGTAGACTATAAGTTCCTTGAGGGCAAGAGCTGTTCAGTTTTTCCATGTCTCTAGCATTCAGCATTATATTTTGCATATAGCAATAATTAGTGTTTATTTGAATTATATTGGTGCTACCAGGTCATCCTGGTTTGAATACTTAGAGTTATCATTGACTTTTCCTTTCCCTCAGCTTTCACATTCTTTCATTTGTTAAGTCCTGCCATACATACTGCTGCTATATTAGTTTTGATCCTTATCTTCTCACACTTGTGCTATTGTAATACACCTCCTCATCTTTTTGGCTCCAGCTTCTTCCTTTTTCAATCCATTTTCACATAGATGCCAAAATAATTTTTCTGAATCACAGGTTTGTTATGTCATTCACGTGCTCAGATACCTTTAGTGGCTCCCTATTGTTTACAGGATAAAAATGAAGACCGCAGCCTAGTGCTGAAGACCTTCTATAAATGGGTTTGCATTATTTCTTCAGAGCTCCATTCCAACCAAACTGAAGTAATAGTAAATATTCAGTTAACTTAACATGCTACTGCCTACTGCTTTTGTTCTTTCTCAGGTCCTTTCCTCACCCCTCTTTAGAAGATGCATTTTGGGTTTCTTTTCCTTTCATAGACCTTCTTGCAGTGCTCAACTCATATGTTACATCCTCCATGAACCCTGAAGCCTACCTTAAATCCACTTTGCCCAGCTCCTATGCCTATTAGCTATTCTCTCCTGAAATTTTCCTAGCACATATTGGGTCTTATCTTTGGACTTGTATCTTGCCTTTCTAGAGAAATGAAGTTCCTTAAGGAGAGAATCAGTTTTTATCTTTTTATACCCAGTATCCCTGTGATGGTGAACTTATGGCATGTATGCCAAAGATGGCATGCCGAGATCTCTCTATGGGCACATGTGCCCTTGCCCACCAGAGTAGTTACTAGAAAGGCAGAGGGACTTGGGTGCAGCTGCTCCCTTCTCCCTCTCCACTGTGCCTACCTGCCCCTCTGCCCAGCAGCCCACTGGAAGCACTTCCTCCCTTCCCTGAGTGGAGTACTCCAGCCACTCCATTGCCTTCTCCCTCCCCTGTCTGGAGTAAGGTGGGAGGAGGGAGAGGGGGAAAGAGGGGGCATGGCACACGGTCTCTAAAAGGTTTGCCATCACTGATCTAGCCCATTACCTTGCACATAGTAGGAACTGTCAAAGTACTGACTTGAGTTCTCCCTCCCTCCCTCCTTCCCTCCCTTCCTCTCTCCTTCCCTTCCTCCCCCTTCTCCTCCCCCCCCCCCCCAAACTCTTTGTTATGAAGTAATTGGATTTATTCTTACAGAATGGAAACTAATTCAGATGGAACAGTGGTACAGAGACCATCCTATCTTGTTAGTGCTGAACCCTTTGAAAGGCCTACAGGAATTAATGTTGATGATATTAAGCTTGACCTGTCCCATGAATTTTCCTTGGTTGCTTCTAGCTCTGAGGTAAGTCCTATAGAAACAGCAGGATGTTGATTAATATGTGGATTCAGAGGAAAAGTTTTATTTATTTTAAATATATAAGCCTCTTGTTGATACAAGATAATTTTGTTATAACTAGAGAAATGGTTAAAAAACATAATTCTAATTTATACTCAAACATAGGACATTAAGGGGAAACCCTCATTCAAACTAATTCTAAGTTTGTTTCTCAAATATTATTCTGGACTTGGAGAAATTTGAAGAGAGACTTAAAGACTGGAACTATATGGTATTTGAAATAGCTATTTGGCCACATAAACACATTCATTTCTACTTCCTGGGTTATATATAATCTTTGGTAGGGTTTCAGTATTTTTTTTTCTTTTTCTTTTTTTTTTTAACCCTTGTACTTCGGTGTATTGTCTCATAGGTGGAAGAGTGGTAAGGGTGGGCAATGGGGGTCAAGTGACTTGCCCAGGGTCACACAGCTGGGAAGTGGCTGAGGCCGGGTTTGAACCTAGGACCTCCTGTCTCTAGGCCTGACTCTCACTCCACTGAGCTACCCAGCTGCCCTCAGTATTTTTTAATTTAATTTATTTTTATTTTTATTTAATTAAAATTTTAATTTAAAAAACCCTTTGTTTCCCTGGGGAGATTAATGGAGTCCCTTAGCTGGGGAGGTCTCACTAACACCTGCTTAGCTTTCTATTGCTTCTTCAGGTTCTAGCCAAGTGAAGAGGAGCTTGTGGCTTCAGCTAGTAAATATAAAGTAGACCCTAAGTTGTTCATTTTGTATTCTTCATTTCATATCTTTTAGCATCTTAAGGGAGAACAAGATCTCTAAAAAAATGGACCAGTGATAGGGCTTCTTCTTTAAGGTACAATTGTAGCTTGGTTTCTCTCCTTGGTGAGAGAGTAATATGAGTATGATACAAGAGCCTTTGGAATTTGTAAAATCAAAAAACTTGAGACTGGTTGATAAAGTATGCTTTTCTTTAAGTTTAACTTCTCAGAAATAAAAATGACACAACACATGAAATCATACTTTTTGCCTGTTATGGTGACACTGACCTACTGCCCCCCACACCCCCCAATCATTCCTTACCAGGCTGTTGTATTTCAGGCATTTTCAGTTGTGTCCAATTCTTGTTGATTCCAGTCGTGGTTTTCTGGATACTGGAGTGGTTTGCCCATTTCCCACTCTAGCTCATTTTAAAGATGATGAAACTTAGGCAAATAGGGTTAAGTGACTTGCCCAGGGTCACACAGCTATTAAGTGTTCCATACGTGGATCCAGTAAATATTTAGACTTCACCACCTCAGTTTAAGAGGGTTCTTTTTATTTTTTAAAGTACTTGAAGCCCAGTAGTAAATAGCTTATATTTCTCTGTTCAGGTTTTTAATCTACTTATAATAAATTGTAGCCAAGTTAGTAAGAGATGAAGACCAAAGGGTAAGAACAATTCAAAGTCAGTAGAGCAGTGATTCCCAAAGTGGGCGCTACTGCCCCCTGGTGGGTGCTGCAGCGATCCAGGGGCATGGTGATGGCTACAGGTGCATTTATCTTTCTTATTAATTGCTATTAAAATTTAAAAACAATTAATTTCCAGGGGGCTAAGTAATATTTTTTCTGGAAAGGGGGCGGTAGGCCAAAAAAGTTTGGGAACCACTGTAGTAGAGGATAAGCAAATAGGCAGAGCATATCTAAGGTTTCATTTCTTGTCTTGTATAGCATAGAGCCTCATTCTGTATATTTTGCTAACTCTATAAAATATGTTTACTTTATTTGTAAGAAAGCTTAATTATGCAATTATGCCAGTGTTGTGTAATGGAATTTGTGATTTTATCAGCGTGGGTCCTCCCTCCAGCAATGCAAATTGCAGTATTCACAGTGGATTACCAGATTGGGTTTTAAAAAAATTTCTGTGTCTTGCAAAGACATACTATAGCCAACTGGGTGATAAATGTTTCTCTGAACTAAGCAGGTTCAGTGTTGACAGATGTATGGTCTATTGCAATTCTGAATCCTTTCTACTTTGGTAGGATCTGCCAGAGCTTGCATTTCTTTGGCAAAGCCGGTAGGGCCTCAGGATCGAGTCCATGCTTTAGTGAGGAACAGCTGTGAGACCTTCATGGAGGAAAAAAGTGAAATAAAAATTATCCATGGAGTCCACTAATTAGGTAGTACTGGCAATCGCTGAATCAATATGTAAGAAATAATTATCTGCAGAATTTTTTAATGCTCAGAGCTCAGGCTCCCCTTTATGAAATTAAAACCTAAAGCATGAGTTTCTACAACCTTTTATAGAATGTGCATGCATAAGCAGCATAAAAAAATGGAATTTTATAAAAAGCAGGAGGGGAAGATAAGGGCATATATGTCTGGTAACAAGTGATAGAAGGGGGAAGATAAAATTACCTGCCAGCTGGCCAGTGGGTTTTTTTAGCCTTGATTTTGTAAGTGTGACCTTTGAACTTCCAGGAGAATTATCTTGAAGCTTAACACAGTGACTGGGACAGTGTGCTTTTATTATAATGGTAACAAGAAGCTTGAGCCAGAAATTCTCTTGCCACAGAGACTATATTGCCACAGTTGGTTATTTTAGATTTATTCTGTTGTGCCACCAGACATCACAGTGTTTTTTCTTTGGTGTCTATATAGGTTTCTCTTATGACTTCAGAAATAACACAATAGAGTAAATGCTTTATAAGGTGTTCCTTGCAAAGCCTTATATGTGTTTTTTAGTCAAATCAATAAGTATTTATTAAATAACTATTATACTAGTAAGGTGGTAGCAGATAGAAGCCTTCTAAGTGGTTTCTAGAAAGCATAATGTCTTAAAAGTACCAAAGAAAGACTTTTTGTATATTGGGTGAACTACCATGAGACATGGCCAGGAGTTGCAGAGGATGAGAAGATAAAGTAGGATTGTTATCTATACAGGTGAAAGGAATACACTAAGGAGATCCACTAACATCATCATTGCCTGATTTTTTTTTAAGTCTTAAAATTATACTCATTTGCCAATTTAAGTGAATCTTAAAAAAACATTTAAGCAGTAATCTTTCAGCTTCAGGGCTGCCAGTCATTTGCTATGCTGGGCCCCAAGTGTTGTCTGAGGAATATCTAGCCTCATCATCATCAAGTTGGCTGCAGGGTTTTGAATGTTTTGGCCACACAATTCATGAAGACTTTACTAAGTTCAGCAGGTACTGTAAGAAAATATAAGTGAGGTAATGGGGTCACCAGGGATATTACAATAAACTAAGTGGTTTGTGGGAACACACTCTAGGATTTATGAGAGACTGGACCAGGGTGAAGAGACCAGAGTTTACTGGATATCCACAGGAATGGCAGTTGATCTTAACTGTCACCCAGCTTCCACTAGACCTGAGTATAGTAACAGGCTAACAAGGTAAAAGGGACTTAACAGCTTTAATTATGTTAGACTAAAAGGTGGGAAAGGATTTCTATACTTAAAATCTAAAGGATAAAACCACAGGCCAATGGGAGGACTTATTCAACTCTTATCTAAGTGATCTAAACTAACAGGTCCCAAGGAGCTATAAATGGAGTCTCTGGGTTTCTACCTCAAACTTGGAACCTGCCAGGCTTGAGTACAGCTGGGGCTTTGTGGCTTTGGGATTCTCACTGCAATCCACTGATGATCTCTGTTTGCCAGGAGCTAATGTTGTCTCAGGAACCAAGTAGTAAGGGTTTTGCTTGAAGCACTGTCCTCCAGTACTCTTCTTCTCTTGGCTCTGTAGATCTTGTCCTTTTGCTAGATACCACACCACACAGGATCCCAGGGGAAATCAGGAAGATGGTGTCCTTTGCTCTGAGGTCTCCCAGGTTGGCAACAGTTTTTGCCTACCACAAATGGAGTCCACACTTAGGGCACAGACACACTTCCTCCTCCTTCATTCCAACCTGGAATTCCCAGCTCCAGCTCCTTCCTGCTAGGTACAACTCAATTCCTAATAACTAGCTAATCTAATCTTACTCCTAACAGTATACATTATGACCACTGTTAGAAGAGGGAGCACCTACAATGACAAAATCATATGCTTTCAAATATTGCTAATAAGGTCAATATAATTCTGTTTAAGGTCAAATATAATTCTGTTTCAAAAATTACTTATTTGATCACTTTGTTTTTCTTTTAAGGAAAGTGAATTACAGTCCAAGGACCATCTACAAGTTTGCCTTAGAATACGACCTTTCACACCATCAGAAAAGGAAAGTGACTCCCAGGTTTGTGTGGTGGTTTTATTTACACTTATAAACTTCAGAAGAAGGGCAAACAATATTATTACATTTTTGTTGTTGTTTTTGCTGTTTTAGGGCTGCATTTATGTTCAAGATTCTAATACTATTCTACTAAAAGATCCCCAAAGTCTAGCTGGTCGATTGAGTGAAAAGTGTTGTGGGCAGATGGCACAGAAATTCAGTTTTTCCAAGGTAAGTACAATTGCAGTAAGGAAAAGTAAAAATTCTCATAAAGTATGCAGTGAGATGATGAGCCTTGTTTGAATTATAATAGAGTTTTTCTGTAAGTAATGCCTAATTAGAAAGAGATGGAATATATTTAGCTCTGCTGAATTTCATTTTGTTAGATTTAAATCAATGCCCTTGCTTACTAATCTTTTTGGGTCTTGATTCTCATTCACTGTTAGTGATCCTTCTCAGTTTTGTGTTATCTATAGAAATTATGAGCATGCCAGTACATCCCTTTTTCCAGGTCATTGCTAAAAATGTTAAATAGCCCTTGGGCCAAACACCCCAGATACCTATGGTTCTCTTCTAAGGTTGCTTTACTTGAATTTAGTAATTTTTAGTTGTATCTGACTCTTTTTGACCCTTTTTGTAGTTTTCTTGGTAAAGATACTCGAGTGGTTTGCCATTTTCTTCTCTAGCTCATTTTACAGATAAGGATATGTAAAATTACAAGTATCATCTTATATGGAAAGATGATACTTATAATTTCTAAGAACTTTATCATCATTATGGAAGTTATAAGGAGTATACATGGGTGTGAGTTGAATAGGATGGGATGATATTAAAAATAATAAAATTAAGGAGTATATAAAGGAATGCACTGAGAAAAGGGAAAGGGAGAGGTAAAATGGGATGAAGTATCTCAAAATATGTGTGTGAAAGAGCTTTTGCAGTGGAGGAGAAGATGAGATGAGTAACTCTTGAACTTTAATTTCATTGGAATTGGCTCAAAGAAGGAATAAACATTCACATTCAGTTAGGTATATTAATCTATCTTACCCTACTGGAAAGTAGGAAAGGAAGGGGATAAGAGAAAAGGAGCAGGATGCTGAGAAAAGGATGGGCAGAATAGGGGAGGTAGTGATCAGAATCAAAACGCTTGAGAATGGACAGAGTGAAAGAAGAAAGAGAGAGAGTAGGATAAACAGGAGGAATAGCTTGGGGGTGAGGGGAATACACTAATCATATCTGAAAAAAGTTTGCCAGCAAGTTTCTCCTTTCTCCAATATATAGAGACTGGTATCAAATTCTATAAGAATACAAGTCATTCTCCAGTTGATAAGTGGTCATAGGATATGAGTAGACAGTTTTCAGACAAAGTAATCAAAGCTATCTATATTCATATGAAAATGCTATGAATCACTATTGATTGGAGAAATACAAATTAAAGAAACAGTGATAGATTGACTAATATTATAGGAAAGGAAAATGCCAAGTGCTGTAGAGAATATGGGAAAATTTAGACACTAATTCACTGTTGGCAGAGTTGTGAACTGATTCAACCATTTTAGAGAGCAATTTGGAATTATGCTCAAGGGACTATAAAACCATGCATACCCTTTGTCTGCATCCCAAAGAGATAAAAAAATTTAAAGGGCTTATATTTTCTAAAGTATTTGTAGCAGATCTTTTTATGGTTGCAAAGAATTAGAAATTGAGGGAATACCTATCAACTGGGAACTGGGTCAACAAGTAGTGGTATATTATGGAGTGTGATGGAATTCTATTGTGCTAAAAGAAATGACAAGCAGGATACCCTCAGAAAAACCTTGAAAGACTTAGATTCATGCAAGATACAATGAGCAGAACCAGGAGAACATTGTACACATTAATAGCAATATTGTATGATTGATTGTAAATGATAGCTATTCTCAGTAATACAGTGATCCAAGACAATGCTGAAAAATGCTACCTACCTCCAGAAAAAGAACTGATGGAGTCTGAATGCAGATCAAAGTTTACTTTTAAACCTTAGAATCAATACTGTGTATTGGTTCTGAGGCATAAGAGAGGTAAGGGCTAGGCGATGGGGGTTAAGGGACTTGTCCAGGGTCACACAGCTAGGAAATGTTTGAGACCAGATTTGAACCTAGTACCTCCTGTCTTTAGGCCTGACTCTCAATCCACTGAGCCACCCAGCTGCCTCCCAAAACTATATATTTTTCTTGTTTGTTTTTGGTCTGTGTTTTCTTTTGAAACATGACTTATGGAAATGTTTTCCATGATTACACATGTATAACCTACATCAAATTACTTCTCAGTAATCTCAGGGAGGGGGAATGGAGGAGAGGGAGGGAGAGATTTTTGAACAGAAATTTTAAAAAACAAATGTTAAAAATTGTTTTTACATAACATTGGGAAAATACCTATTAAAAATATGAGATAGGATTTCAATAATTCGGAGAGGGGGTAGACAGGAGGAAAAGAAAGTCGTTTCAAGAAGGAAGAAATGTTTGAGTAAGGCTTTAGCACTGTGTTTTTAGCAAAGTACTTGGATACAGTCTTTCATTTATAAAATAATAGAACTGAAGGTTATTTGGTTTATGACTGCTAGGTTAGTGACACAACTTCATGATTTTTAATTGACTTATACTAAATTATCTTGAAAATGATCATCACTTAGGTTTTTGGTCCTGAAACCACACAGAAAGAATTCTTTGAAGGGAGTATTATGCAGCTGGTGAAAGACTTCTTAAAAGGAGAAAATCGCCTGATTTTTACTTATGGTGTAACCAACTCTGGCAAGACATATACCTTCCAAGGTAAATATGTAACTTTTTTTTAACACTTATTTTCTGTCTTTGTAATAATTCTAAGAAGGGCCCAAAGTAGGCAAATGAGATTAAATGACTTTGCTGAAGGTCACACAGTTAGGATGTGCTGAGGCTAGATTCAAAACTAGATCCTCCAATGGATTTGAACCCAGGTCTGGCACTCAATTAACTGTGCTCAATTAACTGCCCCTAAATATGTAACTTTAAAAAATTTTCTTAAATGGAAAAAGTAACAAGCTTCCATAGCATGTTTATTAGTTATATCCCTAGTAACTAATGGAAATACTTCTCCTTTTTAATGAAACTGAAAAATTGAGTGCCCATATCATGTAAAAAAAAAATTCATTTTACCCTGTGAGCTGACATTCACATAGCATTTTTCTTTACTGTTTCTCTCTTTTGATTTTTGTAACACTATTTTACAGATGAGGAAATTGATAGTCAAAGGGGTTGTTAAGTGTTAAGTTGTTAAGCCCATGGTCTCAGCTACTAAGGATCAGCTTTGAATAAGGGTTCTTCCTGACTCCATGTCCAAGGTCACTTACACTGATCCTTCTTGTATTTTCTAATTGAGACTGATATCTTTAGGTATAAAGGAACAGTCTGATAAAAATTCATAAAAAGTCACCTAGAAGTAGAAATTAGTAAAAAATTAAGAATCTGCCCAGGACAAACTTGAACTTTACACTTTATTTAACCTTATATTTTGTGAATTATAAATATCTTAATATATGGGTGTAACAGATCTTGAACTAGAACGGAAGTAATTTGGGTGTCAGGGATGTTGAATAATTGCAATGATTGAGATTCTCTGGGGTCCCTTTCCCACTTCTAACTTATTTTACTCATATCAGTACCTGCCAGACTATCTGCCTCATATTAAAAAATCCTTAAGATACTTGGAATGGCTTCTGCCATCTCTTTCTCACCCATTGCCAATAACATCTTGAAATACATTTTTTTTAAATCGTGTTCTCAGGTACGGAGGAAAATACTGGTATATTGCCTAGGACATTGAACATGTTGTTTAATAACATTCAAGACAAACTGTATGAAAAGATGGACCTAAAACCACATCGATGTAGAGATTACTTACGGTTATCCTCTGACCAAATGAAAGAAGAAGTTGCTATTAAAAATGCCTTGCTTCGGCAAATTAAAGAGGTATGACATAATTTATTTTTCATTTCTTTTAAATTAAGCTTAATGAATTAATTAAGAATATTTTTCCATGATTACATGATTTATGTTCTTTCCCTCCCCTCCTCAATAGCCAATAAGTAATTCCACTGTTTTA
Source organism: Gracilinanus agilis (assembly GCF_016433145.1). Classification (NCBI taxonomy): domain Eukaryota; kingdom Metazoa; phylum Chordata; class Mammalia; order Didelphimorphia; family Didelphidae; genus Gracilinanus; species Gracilinanus agilis. The sequence goes on from NC_058131.1 coordinate 639,890,980, forward strand.
CATGTGTCATTGATCAAGACTTATTTCCATATTATTAATATTTGCTCTAAAATGATCATTTAGAGCAATGGTTCCCAAACTTTTTTGGCCTACCACCCCCTTTCCAGAAAAAATATTACTTAGCGCCCCTTGTCACATACTATCACCACCCCCTTACAGTTATTCACCACCCCCAAATGCACCTGTGGCCATCACCGCTCCCCTGGATAGCTGTAGCACCCACCAGGGGGTGGTGGCGACCGCTTTGGGAATCACTGGTTTAGAGTCTACATCCCCAATCATATCCTCATCGAACCATGTGATCAAGCAAGTGTTTTTCTTCTGTTTCTGCTCCCACAAATCTTTCTCTGGATGTGGGTAACATTTTTTCTCATAAGTCACTCAGAATTGTCCTTGATCATTGCATTGCTGCTAGTAGAGAAGGGTATGACATAATTTAAATATGTAAAATGCATATACAGTGTGACTTCTAAAAAATCTTCAAATATCTAAGTTTTGATTCTATTCTTTATGCTTATTAAAATAGGGAATGGTATAGTTAAGTATATGAAGCAAAGAATAAGGACACAGACAATTCAACCTAAATTTCACACTCTTTCATGCTCCAAGATATTTTAAGTGATTTAGAATATATTTCGAAAACTTTGGGGGATTTTTTTTTGAAGATTTCAGTCAAGTTCATTAGTCCTTTTGGGTTTGGTAATAATGTGAAAAAGGGAGCTATCATGCTTAGTGTTGTTCAGAGGCTATTGTACCATTCAAGGAAGAATTCAGTCATCTACTAAGTTTGAGAGAATTTTGGTGAAAACTATTCCTTATCCTCGTAAGTTTTAGGGACCTTTTTTGTTATTCCATGAAACTTTTGGGACAGAGAACTTTTTTTGGGGGGGGGTAATATAGAAATTTTATTATTTTAGAAAATTTTTTTCCATGGTTACATGATTCATGTTCTTACTCTCTCACCTCACCTCCCACCCCCTGTAGCTAACGTGCTTTTCCACTGGTTTCTTCATGTGTCATCAATCAAGACCTATTTCCATATTATTGATAGTTGTACTAGGGTGCTTGTTTAGAGTTTACTTCCCAAATCATGTCTGCATCAACCCATGTGTTCAAGCAGTTCTTTTTCTTCTATGTTTCCACTCCTGTAGTTCTTCCTCTGAATGTGGGTAGCATCTTTACCTCAGAATTGTCCTGGGTCATTGCATTGTTGCTAGTACAGAAGTCCATTACATTAGATTATACCACAGTGTATCAGTCTCTGTGTATAATGTTCTCCTGGTTCTGCTCCTTTCACTCTGCATCAATTCCTGGAGGTCTTTCCAGTTCACCTGGAACTTCTCCAGTTTATTATTCCTTTGAGCACAATAGTATTCCATCACCAGCATATACCACAATTTGTTCAGCCATTCCCCAGTTGACAGGTATATGTAATGCAGGGTAAAGTGGATGATATAAGGACAGCCAAGGGGCTTTAGGCAGATGCTGAAGATGGTATGTGAAAGAGGGGTCCTACACCAAAGCTGAATGAGAGTTAGATAAACTCACCAGCAAGGCCAAGACCCCTTTAAGTTCAGGATTCTCTGCCCCTGCTGTTGGGGGTGGACAGTTGGTACAGTTTCCAGGAAGAAGGTTGAGACTTCCTGAAATGAAACTTGCTTGATAAGGCAGGCCAACTAAGGTTATAATTCAGATCTGACTGCTGATGATAAATGCCTGTTGATAAGGTAAAGCAATGACTTCAAAGATCTTTAAGTTAAAGTTAAAATGGGTTTATTGGTAATTAGATTGAACTAGGTAAATGGGAGTTGGAAAGTGGGTGAAGGTAAGCTAAAAGATCTTGGCTAAATTATATCACAAAATTACTTTAGAAACACAGGTTGGTCTTTCCTAGGTGCAGAAGTATGAGAAAGCCTTGAGGGCAGTTCTCAACTCTGGTACAGATAGTTGCTGATGACTTGATAGTTGAATTAATCTCTTGTTTATAATAAAAGTTGTTGGGTATGCCAAAGAGCTATTGAATTTGGCTAGCAAAGGTAGTTGTTCCTACCTACTTAACAAATCTACCCAAAAACCACCCAGACCAATCCTGGAGTTCAGAGCCAGAAGTGAAGTCAGGGGTTTGAGGACTCCTTTTTATACCCTCACCTCAAGTGTCACCCTGGCACCTGGCCTGGGTCCTTTGCAAGGTTCTGTATTCTAAAGTGGCAACTGCCAGCTTGCACCCCCATGAAAAATGATTGCAGATTTCTGCACATAACACATACCCTCATTGTCCAATTTTTTGCTACCACAAAGAGCCTGGCTATAAATATTTTTGTACATGTCTTTTTCCCTGTGATCTCTTTGGGGTACAAACCCAGCAATGCTATGGCTAGATCAAAGGACAGGGAATCTTTTAGCGCTCTTTGGGCATAGTTTCAAATTGCCATCCAGAATGGTTGGATCAGTTCACAACTCCACCAGCAATGCATTAATGTCCCAATTTTGCCATATCCTCTCCAACATTCATTACTCTCCCCTGCTGTCATTTTAGCCAATCTGCTAGGTGTGAGGTGATACTTCAGAGTTGTTTTGATTTGCATTTCTCTAATTATTAGAGATTTAGAGCGCTTTCTCATGTGCTTATTGATAGTTTTGATTTCTTTATCTGAAAATTGCCTATTCATGTCCCTTTCCCATTTATTGATTGGAGAAAGGCTTGGTTTTTTTGTACAATTGATTTAGCTCCTTGTATATTTGAGTAATTAGACCTTTGTCAGAGGTTTTTGTTACAAAGATTTTTTTCCCTTATGATTTTGGTTGCATTATTTTTGTTTGTGCGAAACCTTTTTAATTTAATGTAATCAAAATTATTTATTTTACATTTTGTAATTTTTTCCTAACCCTTGTTTGGTTTTAAATTCTTTTCTTTCTCAGAGATCTGACAAGTATTTTATTCTGTGTTTGCCTAATTTACTTATAGCTTCCTTCTTTACATTCAAGTCATTCAACTATTCTGAATTTATCTTTGTATAGGGTGTGAGATATTGATCTAGACCCAATCTCTCCCATATTGTTTTCCAATTTTCCCAGCAGTTTTTGTCAAATAGTGGATTTTTGTCCCCAAAATTGAGCTCTTTGGGTATATTATCATAGACTGTCTTGCTGAGGTCACTTACCCCAATTATACTCCATTGATCCTCCCTTCTGTCTCTTAGCCAGAACCATATTGTTTTGATGACCACTGCTTTATAGTATAGTTTAATATTGGTACTGCTAGGATACCTTCCTTCACATTTTTTTCATTATTTCCCTTGATATTCTTGATCTTTTGTTCTTCCAAATGAACTTTGTTATAGTTTTTTCTTCTTGGTATTTTGATAGGTATGGCACTAAATAAGTAAATTAATTTGGGTAGAATGGTCATTTTTATTATGTTAGCTCGTCCTACCCATGAGCAATCAATGGCTTTCCATTTATTTAGATCTAGTTTTAATTATTTGGAAAGTGTTTTGTAGTTGTTTTCATATAATTGCTGTGTTTGTTTTGGTAGATAGATTCCTAAGTATTTTATATTGCCCAGGGTGATTTTAAATGGTGTTTCTCTTTCTACTTCTTGCTGCTCTAGTGTGTTAGAAATATATAGAAATGCTGATGATTTATGTGCATTTATTTTGTATCCTGCAACTTTGCGTTGATTATTTCAACTAGCTTTTTAGATGATTGCCTAGGATTTTTTAAGTAGACCATCATATATCATCTGCAAAGACTGATAGCTTAGTCTCCTCATTGCCTATTTTAATACCTTCAATTTCTTTTTCCTCTCTAATTGCTACTGCTGGTGTTTCTAGTAAAATGTTAAATAATAGAGGTGATAATGGGCATCCTTGTTTCACTCCTGATCTTATTGGGAAGGCTTCTAATTTATCCCCATTGCATATGGTACTTGTTGATGGTTTTAGATATATACTGTTTATTATTTTTAGGAAAGGCCTTTCTATTCCTATACTTTCTAGTGTTTTCAATAGGAATGGGTGTTGTATTTTGTCAAAGGCTTTTTCGGCATCTATTGAGATAATCATGTGATTTTTGTTTGTTAGCTTGTTGATATAGTCAATTATATGGATGGTTTTCCTAATGTTGAACCATCCTTGCATTCCTGGTATAAATCTTATCTGATCATGATGGATAACCCTCATGATCACTTGCTGGAATCTTTTTGCTAGTATTCTATTTAAGATTTTTGCATCTATGTTCATTAGGGAGATTATTCTGCAGTTTTCTTTCTCTATTTTTGATCTACCTGGCTTTGGAATCAGTACCATATTAGTGTCATAAAAGGAATTTGGTAGGACTCCTTTGCTTATTATGTCAAATAAAATTTGTATAGTATTGGGATTAGTTGTCCTTTGAATGTTTGATAGAATTCAATTTTGAATCCATCAGGCCCTGGTGATTTTTTCTTAGGGAGTTCTTTGATGTTTTGTTCAATTTCTTTTTCTGCTATGGGATTATTTAAATATTTTATTCTGCTGTTAATCTAGGCAATTTATATTTTTGTAAATATTCATCCATATCACCTAGATTGCTATATTTATTGCCATAAAATTGGGCAAAATAGTTTTTAATGATTGCCTTAGTTTCCTCTTCATTAGAGGTAAGGTTTCCCTTTTCATCTTTGATACTGTTAATTTGGTTTTCTTCTTTCCTTTTTTTTTTATCAGTACTTTGTCTATTTTATTTGTTTTTTCAAAATACCAGCTTCTAGTCTTATTTATTAATTCAATAGTTTTTACTTTTGATTTTATTAATTTTTCCATTGATTTTTAGTATTTCTAATTTAGTTTTCATCTGGGGATTTTTAATTTGTTTGCTTTCTAGTTTTTTGAGTTGCATGCCCAATTCATTAACCTCTGCCCTCCCTAATTTGTTAATATATGCACTCACTGATATAAATTTCCCCCTTAGAACTGATTTGGCTGCATCCCATAGGTTTTGGTAAGAAGTCTCATTATTGTCATTATCTTCAATGAAATTATTAATTATTTCTGTGATTTGTTCTTTAACTACATTATTTTGAAGAATCATATTATTTAATTTCCAGTTAGTTTTTGATTTGCCTCTCCATGTATTTCATTCACCTCTCTTATCTCTTATTTATTTTTTGGTTATCTAGAACTGAAAGAGGGATATTTAGATCTCCCACTAGTATGGTTTTACTATCTATTTCATCCTTGAGCTCCACTAGCTTCTTCTTTAGAAATTTGTATGCTATACCATTTGGTGCATACATGATATTTTTTCATTGTTTATACTGCCTTTTATCAGTATGTAATTATCTTCCCTGTCTCTTTTAACCAGATCTATTTTTACTTTGGCTCTGTCAGAAATCATGATTGCAACTCCTGGGACACAGAGCTTTTAAGGTCTTTTCCTATAATTCCTACTCAGGAGGCATTGTGCCAGTCTACTATTATTTTTTGTGAGTAGAGCATATGCTTATTTCTACTCTGAGCCTTATGAAGGGAATTTTAATCATTATTGTTGAATGAGAGAATAGTTACTGCAAGCTATTCTTCCCAGAAATTATATTCAGTTTTTGAAAGGGGTTATGAAAGAATATCTACTGGGTTAGTTACATTGTGTACTGGCTATTGAAAAAACTCCCCACCATTGATGTTTTTACCTTCTTATCTAATGGCGCTAACTTTTGCTTTTCTTTTTAGGTTGCTCTTCAAAATGGCAGTTGTGATACCTTGTATGGTAAGGTTTCCTTCCTTCTTTTTTTTTAAGCATGTTGATCCCATTGATATATGCAATTTTGATAGGTTTTCAGTTTTTAAAGTGCATTTCTAAATCTAATCACTGTTAATGATATAGTGACTTATACTTGGTAATGAAAATTCAAGTTTTGAAATGTCAAATTCATTTAAAATTTATCTAGTTTGTTCTCTATGGATTCTTTTATTACTAGAGATAACTTTCTCATGGTTGTTTTATAACAGGTATTTAATACATATTTGTCAGTTTGAATTAATGATGGAATTAAGAGTTTGGGCCAGTGAAAATAGAATTTTGTATTTCTTCAACAGAAGAGAAGTAGGAAGAAGAGATGAAAAAATAATTTTTAAGAACAACTCATTGCTTTTTTTTGGCTTAGGACTTATTTAAATTGTTATTATTTTTTTTTGGACAGGAAGTTGGAACTCTGTGAACATCTCAGATTTTGAAGATTCCAAAGACTTTGAACAACCTAGTTTGAATGTAGATAATACAGTGAAATTTTCAGTCTGGGTTTCTTTTTTTGAGATTTACAATGAATTTATATATGATTTATTTGTTCCTGTATCAAGTGACAAGTATCAAAAGAGAAAAATGCTGCGTCTTTCTCAAGATGTCAAAGGCTGTTCATTTATAAAAGGTATATCGATAACATGGTCCCTACTGCCTAAACCTTCAGACATTAACTAGCATAAAATGAAATAACTCACATTTAATCTTTAACAAACTTTTGTCATAGAAATTGGCTTAATCTTTGCTTTGCATTGATAAAGTCATAGCCCAAGTCCGAGGTACAAAGTATCAATTCTTCCTTAGTAGTTTATTTACAAGAACTATAAATACCTACATGACCTTGTCTAGGCCAACTGGTTTAAAATTGTAAACTTATTCACGACTTATTGTAATTTTAAAATGTTCTCCCACTTTCTCCCATTTGTGTTTTTTAAGATCTTCAATGGATTCATGTTTCTGACTCCAGAGAGGCATATAGACTTCTTAAACTAGGACTGAGGCACCGGAGCTTTGCTTCCACAAAGCTGAACACTGTGTCTAGCAGAAGGCAAGTGAGAAAAAAAGACTGGAATTACAACCTGCTTAGAATAATCAGTCACTTGAAGGTAGAACTCCTTTCCTTTGAGGACCAAATGGGTCTTATGCAGCTTTTGATACCTTATTTTCAGCAGTAGTGCTAGCTATTCCTCATTCATCTAGTGAAACAAGGAGAAAGATTGGAACTAAGAGTGTAGGCTTAAGTCTTCTATATAGAGATGGTAGCTAAAATCTCAGTAGCTTTTAATCTGTGTTTTAAATCAAAATAATTTACAACCAGATGAGAGGTTTTAGGGTAAAATTTGTCACTAGTATGTAATGACAGTCATTGTTTAATCTTTGTTATAGTCACAGCATATTCACTATTAGAACACTGCAGATAGAGGATTCTGAGGTACCTCATGTAACAGGAGTCAGTGAGTAAGTAAACATTCTTTTGAATTTAATTGCTTTAAAAATATATTTCAAAGTTCCCTCCAAGACTAATTCTCTACTTTTGCTTCCCTTCCATCTTGCCCAGGCTATCCCTGTGTGATCTGGCTGGTTCAGAGCGAAGCATGAAGACTCAAAATGAAGGTGAAAGATTGAGAGAGACTGGAAACATTAATACTTCTTTGCTGACACTAGGAAAATGTATTAATGCTTTAAGGAACAGTCAGAAATCAAAGTAAGTCACTAAGAATAGATATTTGACTCTTAGACAAAGCTATATTATGCTAAATATAAGATTCTCAGTGAAAGATTTAAATACGGACAATAATGGATTAAAGATTGAAGGTACTATGATCTGAGACAGTGGGAGGAGTCCCTGCATTGGTGAAATTATAAACAGGTCTGTTAAAGTGCGAAATATTAAGACTTTGTCCATTTAACACTCAGAAGGAATTTACATAATTTTTCCCTTTGGTTTTCTTTTTCTTTTTAAAAATAAATTTCTGTTGAAATATTTTTAAAATAGATTTTTGTTGAAATTGCCTTTTTTAATATCACTATTATTATACCAAGTATCTTCTCCTAGCCATCCTATATGAGAAATAGTGTTTTTTAGAGAGAAAAATATATCAACTGATTTTTACATTGAAAAAATCTGAAAACGTGCAGTATGTACTAACTGACACCCACCTCCACAGAGGGGTAGGTTGAAGTTGTCTTCTCATATCTGTTTATTCTAGTCTTGCATGATCTTTATAATTCTGTTATATTTACTTTTGATTTTTTGGTATGTAATTGTTCTTTTTTGTTTACTTTTTTTTTAAACCTTTACCTGCTGTCATAAAATCAATAATGTGTATTGATTCCAAGGCAGAAGAGTGGTAAGACTAGACAATGGGGATTAAGTGATTTGCCCAAGGTCACACGGCAGTGATGTGTCTGAGGCTAGATTTGAATCCAGAGCCTCCCATCTCTAGTCCTAGCTCTCAATCCACTGGACCATTCAGCTGCCTTCTCCATTTACTATTGATGTATTTTGTTTCTACACCATTCAAATTTCTCTCTGACATTCCCCCTCCCTCCTCTCAGAGAGCTATTCCATATATATTAAAAAAAATTAGAGGAAAAAAAGTGGAAGAAAATTAAAAAAAAAAAGCAAAACTGGTCAATACATTGAAAATCTGACTATGCGATGCTCCAAATCTTTCTACCCCCTCACCCCTCCATTCTGTGAAGGAGTTGGAGGTAGGAGGGAGAGATGTTTTGCCTTGTGGTTTTTCTTTCCATTTCCATTATTGTAATCACTGGCTCTGTTTACTTTGCAATAGTTCATGTAAGTCTTTCTGTGCTTCTCTATATTCATCATATTTATTGTTTTGCATGGTAGTATTCCATTACATTCAGATACAACTTTTTTTAGCCATCTTTCATCCTTTGATTCCATTTTTTTTGTCACCATAGAGTGTTACTATTCTACTGTTTTCTAAACAACTTTTTTTTTTTTTAAATTTGCTTCCCACACAGTTATCTGTGGATTGTGGTTAGTGCTAAGAAGTCTTGGTTAAAATGCATTCCAGAAGTATAGTATTAGTGTAAATATTTTTTGTAAATGATTTGTTAAGTGGAGAGGATATTCAAATAGTTTACAGATATATAACACTTTAAAGTTTGCTAGATGCTTTACATACATTACCTCATTTGATTCTCACAGTACTTCTGTGAGATGATTTTTATTCTCATTTTTATGGATGAAGAAAGTGGGGTTAGAGGGTGTTAAAGGACTTAGTCCAGATTCCAGAATCTCACAGCTAATAAATTCATCAGAGGTAGGATTAGAACTCAGGCCTCTGGGGGGCAGCTGAGTAGTTCAGTGGATTGAGAGTCAGGCCTAAAGACGGGAGGTCCTAGGTTCAAATCCGGTCTCAGACACGTCCCAGCTATGTGACCCTGGGCAAGTCACTTGACCCCCATTGCCCACCCTTACCACTCTTCCACCAAGGAGCCAATACACAGAAGTTAAGGGTTTAAAAAAAAAAAAAAGAACTCTGGCCTCTGCCTCAAAGTCCAGCACTATACTGCAGAATTATTTCTTAGTTGAAGATATTTTGAATGAATAAGTTTCTGATTTTGTCTCTTCAGGATTGGTAAAATACCTTCACCCTCACTAAAGTAGTTTGCATACTTAGATATGATAGCGTTCAAGGTCAGTTAGCATTTTTGGCTGAGCAGTCAGCCAATTCAAACCACCCAAGTACATCATATGCTTATGACATAGAGTACCAGTAAACTGAGCCTGTTTAAAATTTTCAAATGTTATTTCCTTTATGACAGCAATAATATTTGTCATAGATTTCTTATATGCATTTTTTTTTGGCCAAAAAACCTCCCCAAACCCACACAGCAACTATTTCACTAAACTGTATAGAATTTATAGAAGGCAGTTGCCACTTTAGAGCATGTTGTTCACAAAGGCTTTCTCTTATGCCTATAGTTGTTGTATTCATTCCTGTGTAAGTTGTCAGCAATTGAATATTTCATCCTGGCCTAGGAATCTATTTAAATGCATACTAACTTCTAAAATTTTTCTTTTTTAGGTTGCAACAGCATGTGCCCTTTCGAGAAAGTAAACTCACCCATTATTTTCAAAGCTTCTTTAATGGCAAAGGAAAAATATACATGATAGTCAACATTAGCCAGTGTTGTTCTGCTTATGATGAAACATTCAACGTTTTGAAGTTTGCAGCTGTTGCACAAAAAGTAAATGTATTTTAACCATCATAATAGTTTGTAGCATTTTCTCCTAATTTATTTCTGCCATTAGAGTATACTGAATGCTTTTTCTTCTGCTGCTATTAACTTAAAAAAAGATTTTTTGAAAATTAATTTTTTAATTGTCTAAAGGAAAGATGGAAGTACTGAACAAGCCCATTCTGATGCTAATAATAATGAATTTCATAATTGTGCTAATGGGAACAATAATGCCAATTATCTGTAATGCAACTTTATCCCTGAGATTAGTTGATTCTGTTGTCTGTCTTGATGACCACTATGCTTGAGGGGCTGGATCAGGGATAGAGGAAATCTTGCTGGTACAAGCAATACTTTGGTATTGATACCCCTAAGGTATATTATCTAAGTGTTTTTTTTTCTCTACCAGTGCATCCTCTTAGTAGCTTTAATAATCAAGTTAATTAAATATAAAAATTCTAAAAATCTTTATTGAGCACTCTTGGGATCTGTTAAAAAAATCTGAATTGCTGTTTGATTTCGTTTATCTAAGTCCTTCACTTAAAAAATGACACTGGATTCCTTAACAGGTTTTTGTTGCAGACATTTTAAATTTTTCTCAAGAAAAACCATTTGGCCAGACTAAATCTTCCAGGGATACATCGTTCATTGGTAATAATGCAGATACTAAAATGTTACAAATGAAGAGAACCACCATTGAATGGGAAAGGAGTCTTGAAGATGTGATAGAAGATGAAGATGTGGTAGAGAATCCTGATGAAGCTCAAGATGACCATAACATGGAAGAGGTAGACATGACATTCAAAGAAGAAAAAGCTCTCAGCAAAGAGGAGTATACAGTATGTATTATGACAGGCTGGTTGTGTCATGATTACTCTAGGACTTAAAAATCTGTTAGTCTCCATTTATCCCCCAGACTTCTCTTTTAGCATTTATGCATGCCTCTTTGATTTCCAACTTAAATACTGTCAAATGTCTGCCTGTAACTAGTTTTCTTATATCTTCTAAAATATCTGGTGAATAGAAGAGCAATTAATTTTCATGATTTCAACAAAGATGAACCCTCAGGAGCAGGGATGCCACTCAGCTGCCTAAGGAAGGGCAAACTGACCTGGATCAGAAATGGAGCAGATAAAAATTTCCATGCTGATACAAAGTGAAATTGAACTCATGAGTGGTTGCTGTACTTCCAACTTGGGCAAAAATAGGGTGGTCTAATCCCATTCCATAAGTGGACTGGTTTCCCCAAAGATATCATTACTTAAAAAAAATCTTCAGTAGATGGATATAATAAATATAAGACTGCACAAATTAAAATGCATGAGGTGAATTGTTTTCTAAAGAGATGAATGACTTATCTTGGAATAATCTGGAGGCTTTTATAAAAATTTTAGAAACTACTATCACTGATAGAAGATTTGAAGAACAAACTGATAAATGAAAAGAAAGAAAAATTAATCTTGGAATTAAAAATTCGTGATGAAGTTACACAAGAATTTACTCAATACTTGGCTCAACGGGAAGCTGATTTTAAGTAAGTTTATGAGTTTAACTCAATCCAACAAGTATTTATTAAGTTGCTTTTTTATGCCAGGCATTATTAGGTGTCATGTATATAAGGAAGAGAAAAATTGTTCTTGCCCTCAAGGGGCTTAAATTCTAGTATTGAGAGGAAATGATGTATACACAAATATTTATATTCCAAATAAATATAAAGTACTATTGTAGGGGGCACTAATAGAATTGAGTGGCTTTTTGTAGGTGCTAACATTTTACCTGAGCTTTAAATGCATTTAGGAATTCCAAGAAGTGGAGATGAGAATGGAGAACATTCTAGGCACAAGGGAACTTTTATCAAAGTCAAGAGGTTTGATGAAGTATACTTGGGAACATCAAGTAGGCCAATCTTGCTGGAATGCAGAATGTAGTTGAAGAGTATTGTAAAACAAGCATGGAAGAATAGGTTGTTGATGCCATTGTAATGGACTTTAAATGTCATATAAAGAAAACTTATGTTTTATTCTAAACAGAGGACCCTAAACTATTTTGTGTGTGTGTGTTTCATATATCCATCTGGCAGTTTGGCAAAGACTATGGATCCCTTCTCAGAAGAGTGGGTTTTAAATAATTGAAGGAAATGTTTTCCTCGTTTTCTCTTCAAGTTAATGGACCCCTGATAATATGATCATGAACCTTTGGTAGACATCAGGTTAAGAACCCCTACCCTCGAAGCAATAGTGACTATGAGTTGGGGTAAGAGAGTAAGATGTTTACTTCAAAAATATGTTTGGCAATTATAGGGAATGGGTTGGAGAAAGGACTTTTTAAATAGTTCTTGTGAGAAGTTATGAGGTCCTAAATTAATGTGGCCATACAAGTAGAGAAAAGGGGATAGATGTGAGAGATATGGGAGTATCATTGACAAAATTTAGTGTTAGGAATGACTCTGAGATTATGAATCTGGATGACTGGAAAATTTGGTGATGCCCCTAACATAAATGGAGAAATTAGGAAATAAGGTGAGTTTGGGGGAAAAGGTGATATTATAGTTTGAACTTTTTGAGTTCAAAGGGCCTATGGGGGACAGCCTGGTGGAATTGTTCAGATGTTCAGAGATATAAGACTTGATTGAGATGGTGGCTGAATATTGTGGGTTTGTTCATCACTCCACATAGCATTCATGGTTTAATGGGAACTGATGAAGAGAGAGAATGGAGAGAGAATGGAGAGAGAGAGAGAGAGAGAGAGAGAGAGAGAGAGAGAGAGAGAGAGAGAGAGAGAGAAGAGGCCTCAATAAAAAGCCCTGGGGAATACCCAAAATTAAGAGGATAGGATGTAGATGACAAACCTACAGAAATGTCTGAGAATGATCAAATAGAATGTTAAGATGAGGGAGTACTGTTTAAACATGTCCATGGGGGAGGTTATCTGTTATCTTTTTATGTGTTTTTTTTCCAGTGGTTATTAACAAAGTATGGTCCCTTTTTGTAAGAGAAATTCATTGTTTGGTCAGTAAAGGTCCTTCTTCATAATATCCTGTAGTAGTTTAGAAAAACATGATCTTCATAAGCTTAGTCTTTCTTGACTTAAGCCCTTTCCTTTTATCTGGTACTTCTTACCCCTTTTCTGAAAACCTAGCACTCTTATCTAATCTTTGCTGGAAATTTCTAGCTTCTTTAGTTAATTGGTTCTTAACATACCTGTGACAGTAAAGGCTGGAAACTGATCAGAGGAATACCTAAATGAGACCATACCCTTCCTTAAAAAGAATTTGTTTCTCTTCCATAGCCTTACTGTGTGGACAACTCAGATGTGCTTACTTTGAACCTAATCTCAGAAGCCTGATATTACCTGGGCTCCAGATTCAGAAGGAACTATTCACATGATTATAAATCTTTGCCCCATTTATGGCCTTAAGTTTATCTTACCCAAGGCCCAAGCTTTCTTTCCATTGTTTAAGTAGCAGATGTATATTCAGTCTCTAGAGATCCAATTATATCCTTGTTTCTCAGGTGACAGTGACTCTGATATATCCTTGTACTACTCCCTACTCCAGTCCCTGTGCCTCTGGGTATTTCAAATTAAGCTACAAGGCCATTTTTTCTGGGAGAGGTAAATCCATCAAATCAAGGCCTTTTGCTTTTGGTTGGTTTTCTTAATAAATGAGAATCCAAGTCCCACAAAGCAGCTGCAACAAATTGGGACAACTTGTAGTGATTGTTTCATTGCCTTTTTGTTGTTATCTTTTTGGTAACATTCTGAAACATTGGAAAAGAAATAACTTTTTTTCCAAAAGTGGACTTATTCTGTTTCTTAAGTGAGATTTATTTGCTTTATGAAGGGAATCCCTTCTTCAGGAACGTGAAATGTTAGAAGAAAATTCTGAACGTCGGATGGCAATCTTTAAGGATTTGGTTGGTGACTGTAAAACTTCATGTGAAGAGCCAATGGATGAAACTTGTACTGTGAAAGTTGAATCCAAGGTGTGTATGTATGTGTTTTTAATTTAAAGAAATTATGAGGAGGGACTTCTGATACTATGGGCTGCGCCATTTAACATAGATGTTAATACATCTTTAAAAGCCCTTATTTTATGTTACCTTAATATTTATTAAGCATATCATATCATAGTCAAAGACATGTAAATGTATGACTAATTGTTGATTAAACTTGGCTACATAATCTGAAACAAGTTAGATATCTAAAGAATGTAGAGCCTCAAAATTGTCTATTTTGCCCCTGAATTCTGAAATCATGATTTCCTTGCCATTTCTCTGTATGAACCTTGTCCATGAGCCATTACTACTATTTACATGTAAATGGCTGATTTGGCTGAAGATTAAATATGACCCAGCTGAAAAAAAAGTCCTTTCTTATTATGACTGGGGACTTGACCCTTCCCCACTAATTTTTTTTTTTTTTTAGATCTCCTCTAGTTACTGCTCTTGTAGCCCACTATAGGGAAGGGGAAATTCTTACCCCTACTTGGTTTTGTGACAATGTCAAGGATTTGGGGGGAGGGATATGTAGTCTAGAATGTGTAACAAATCTTCATATAGGAGCCTGAATGTCACTTATAACTATTCCCTTGGGAAAATGTATTAGAAACTGTAAGCAGTTGTTTTGGAAAAAAAAATTTGACCTTTCAAAACCATATAGATTTATTTTTAATCTTTATCTTTTTTTTTTTTTTTTGCTTAAGACATTGGTGAAGGGGAAAAAAGTCCTTTAAGATTGAAATGAATTTTTTTGCAAAAATAGCAATACATTTAATGAAAATATTTGCAAGAGATCATTGCCCCCATGGAGCGCCCTCTTCCACAGATATATGTATCATAATATAGGAGAGGTAGCATGCATAGGGATATGCAGATATGTATTAACTATGGAGGGACATATACTTCTGGTCCTGCAGGGTGATGTCTTCTGTGATCATAATACTCTCATTAGGCCTATTCCTGGCTGAGCATGTTGCCCTCTGAGCCTACTTCTTGCTAGGAGTGGTGATATGTCTGTTAGACATGGCATCCCTGTCTTAGCAGGCCTTCCATTTGTTTGTTGTATGGTAGTAAGAAGCCGACTAAAGCCTCTAGTCAAAGCCACCATACCTAGGTATGAAAAGCTAGAAAGGGCCACTTCCATGATATTAGTCCCTTTGTCTTGGCTGTTGATCAAAGCCTTCTACTACGTAACTACCTTGTGGTTAGTGATGCTTTCATATCTCCTTAAAAATCTTCACTGATGAAGCTGTTAATAAATTCAAGTCTGAGAATTTTGCCTACAAACTCAAGTCTAATTTTCCCCGTTTATCCAGTGATATTTTCATTTTTATTTTATATATCTGTTAACAAGACCTATTTTTTTTGATGCTGCAAAACTTAATTGCTTTTCTACTGAAAAACCTCAGCTTTTTCATATTTTTTCTTAAGTAAAGAGTTTGTTATCCTAGCAAAAACAGAAAGGTTTGGGGGCAGTTAGGGGACAGGACAAGAGAGCCAGGCCTAGGGATGGGGGGGAGGGTTCATGGTTCAAATCTGGGCTCAGACCTGTGTGACCCTGGGCAAGTCACTTCACCCCAGTTACCTAGCCATTACTGCGCTTTTGCCTCAGAAGTGACAATTAGTATTGATTAGAAGAGAGAAGGTTAGGGCTTAAAATTAAAGAATACTTAGGCTTGCATGAACATCTTTGAACATAGGTCAGCATAATAAGCTGACTTACAAATCAGCAACATAATGCATTTTAAAAACAAGTACCTATTGCATGGCATGCATGTTAGATTTTTCATTTAACTAGTATTAGTGCATGTGATGTATTACATAATTGAATCATTTTGTTAGCATTCATGAGAACTTGGCATATATTGAACTAAGGGCTCAAATCTCAAATATGAAACATATGATGCCTGACAGTTCCATTCAATGACCAAGTACATTGATCACAAGTAGGAACAGAGAACATGTTCTATGGTGATAGTACATGCATGCTGTGGCTAAATTGATTATGTTAATTGCTGTGATAATTGATGCTTAAAGTGGGCAATACATAGCAAACACAGAAGTCATATGTAACATGTAGCCATATATACAAAGACTGCATGTTATCTGCTCTGTGACAATTGGCATTGTTTGCAAAGGTAAGCACTTCCATTTATGCTAAACTAAGTATGCAATGAATTTGGAACTTGACTTAATGGCTTTGGTGCTATTGTTTGAAATTTGCCTATCAGCATTCTTGGACCTATTAGTCTGTGATCTCCAATCTGACCTTGTAGCTGGCTCAGACTTTTACTGTCTCTAGACTTTATGGGGGCCATGAAAATTTTTACTTATTATCTTTAAAATCTGTCTAAAAGAATATGGGCTATTTTTGTAACATTGTAATAGTGAAAGCCACTATTAACATTAGACCTGTGGTTTTTACTATTTTTAGGAATCAAATAATTTTGTAGGAATTGAAGACGTTATTGATTCCCTTCAAGATGATATCACTGATATTAAGAAACAAGCTGAATTTGCTCACTCATTCATTGCATCTCTTGCTGACCCCCAGGAAGCTATTGCTTGTTTAGAGCTAAAGTATAATCGAGTTACAGCTGAATTAGCTAAAATCCAAGAAGAATTTGCTAAAGTCCAGGAAGAATTAGTCAAGACCCAAGAAGAATTAAAGAGGGAAAATAGTAAGTACTTTCTTCTTTGAACATTCTTTAGGCTAATAGAATTTGTAACTCATCAGTTCTAAACAGTGTATTTGTTACTCTCATCATAATTACCAGGAAAGGTCTTTTACGTAGTCACTAGACTTTTTTATGTCAGACTTTTTTCTTTGTATTGCCAGTGCCTTGCACAGTGCATAGTACATTGAATATTTAATTCATTTAACATTTAATTTAATTAACATTTAATTCATTTAACATTTAATAAATAATAACATTTAATTCATAATATTTAATTAATGAATATTTAAAGCAAAACCCCAAAACTTATATGTAATGAAAAAAGCCAAACCCATGTGTGTCCTTTTGCTTATTTCAGAACCTGATCTTAGAAAAATGATTCTTTAAAAATACATAGATCACTTTTACAAAGAAATTAAGAAACATGTTAGGATCCATTGTATATTCCCCTCCCCCTGTTTATTTCCTGTATGCCTTATAGCTCAGTGTTCCCTTCCTAGGATACTGTGTACTCTAGACCAGTGATGGGCAAACTATTCCCCTAGGGCCAGATCCAGGCCATAGTTTGCCCATCACTGCCTTAAGCAATTCCCTAATCATTAAGCCTCCACATCCAGATATAGTGATTAGGGAATTGCTTAAGGCAGTGACGGGGCCCTGGATGTGGCAAACTTTTTAAAGAGGTGCCAAAGGAAAGGAAATGCTCATCTGTCAGTCTGTTTCTAAGGCAACTCTTTCGAAGTTTCATTGTATTGCATTTGTCAGATTAGGAATAATGTCCCATGGCCAGATCGAATATTTCAGGGGGCCACATCTGGCCCACGAGTTGTAGTTTACCCATCACTGCTCTAGACTTATGAGTTCTATTCTAATGGTCATTTGATATTTAAAGGAATAACTGTTCTATTCTAGATTTTTTTTTTAAACTCTTAACCTTCCTTCTTGGAGTCAATACTGCGTATTGGCTCCAAGGCAGAAGAGTGGTAAGGGTAGGCAATGGGGGTCAAGTGACTTGCCCAGGGTCACACAGCTGTGAAGTGTCTGAGGCTGGATTTGAACCTAAGACCTCCGTTCTCTAGGTCTGGCTCTCAATCCACTGAGCTACCCAGCTGCCCCCTCTATTCTAGATTTTTTTAGATCTTATAGTGTCAATAAAAGTCAATAAGTATTTGTTAAGTGCCAACAATATACTATGCACTGTGCAAGGCATTGGTAATATAAAGGAAGGCAAAAAATAACACCTGTTTTCAAAGAACTTACAGTGTAATGAGAAGAAGGAACCCATGGTAGGGAGAACCAGCATGCAAATAACTGTGTACCAGTGAGAAAAAGTTAATAATTGATAGAGAAAAGGCCCTCAAATTAAGGGGAATCCAGAGATTCTTCTTGTAAGAGGTGGGATTTTCACCTGGACTTGAAGAAAGCCAGAAAGTGAAGATAAAGAGGGAGGGAATTCTAGGTATGGGGGATACTGGTGGAATGTCTTGAGGAGCCCAGTGTCTTAGAGGTACAGAGTCCAAGGTTTGGGGGAGATAAAGAAGACTGAAAAGATATGGAGGACTTTAAATACTAAATATTTTATATTTGATGTAGAATAGAGAATACATTTCAAGTTATATTTATTACATATTTACATTTCTTATTAACTTTTTTATTTTAATTATTTTAATTCAATAGGTAAAACAAATTGCCTAATTGGCATTTTGTCCAACAATATATGTTTAAATCTCTGTTAGGAAGTGAAGGGTAGCATGCTTCATTATCAGTCCTCTTGAATAGTGGCTAGTCATTGTGTTGATCAGAATTCTTAAATCTTTCAAAGGTCTTTTTCTTTTTCTTTACAATGTTATTATATAACTCATTCTCTTGGCTTTGCTCACTTCACTCTGCATAAATTTATATAAGCCTTCCCAGCCTTCTTTGAAACTGTGCCCTTCATCATTTTTTATAGCACAATGTTATTTCATTATGTTCATATTATTGTGTTCAACCTAATTCATTCAGATGTTTTGCCACCACAAAAAGATCTACTACAAATATTTGTTAAATATAGGGCTCTATTTTCCTCTTTCTTGAATCTCTCAGTGGTAGTAGGAATAGTATGGGGCAAAGTTGTATCATTAGATCAGAAATTATTGACAGGTCAGTAACTTTTTGGACATAGTTCCAAATTGCTTTCCATGATGAAATAGAATGACTAGATCAGTTCACAGTTTTGCTAACAGTACATTAATGTGCCTGTTTTCCTAAAGCCCTTTCATCATTTGTCTTTTTGTTTTTTGGCCTGTGTTACTAATCTGATGAGCCCATTATTTGATTTTAAGGGCTGTGTAAATATACTATAACATGTTACTACAAAGCAAGATGAATAAATATATTTGCAACTATAAGAGATACATCTACTTTATGAAATTTCACAAAGGTACTTGACTACATCTTTAACTTGGCTTCATTCCAGTTACGGAAGTTATATTGGTAGGAAGCTACAATCAGTACTTATTACTTAATTGACTCATCATTATTTATCTGGATGTTAGCAAGGCTATCTAGTCTCCAAATACTTATTTTATCTTATGGCTGCCCGTTCCAGATCCTGTTATGGCACAGTTGAGAGATACCTCTAAATATTTATACTACAATGCCCATCATCTCTAGTACTTTTCTTTGGCAAAATCTATTATTAAGGTAATGGTGAGCTGCTCAGTGATGTGTGTTTTGGATGCTGGATATTTGTTTTCAAAGCTATATAAAGTTAACCTGCTTTTTTATGTTCTGTTTTCTCAGAATCAGAAATGACTGACTGCAAGATATCTGTTTATGAGCTTGAAAATGCTAATAAGGTGATGCTTTAGAGTTTTATGTGTTAGCAATATTTATTATAAATGTCTTAGTAAAGACCTTCACGATTTGAATGTGCTTTTTCTTCCTGTTGTTCACTCAGTTTCTTTTATGCCTTTTGTTAGTGGATTAGACAAATGAGTCTGACAATTCTTTTGACCTTATTTTCCTGCCTTGTAAAATATGAGTGCTTTTGATATATGCAGATTAAAATGCACATAGTATAAATGTTTTGGTGTCAGTATTACGTTATGTCATAGATTATTATGCCAAGATCATGCTCAGAGGTGCTAAATTCCTTTAGCAAAATGGAACTAGAATTGAGAGGATTTCCATTTAAGATGCTATTTTAGAAATTTATCTAATTTCTTGACATTTGTAATTTTATATCTGTACTCTAAAAATGTCTTTTCTTCTTTCCAAAAGAAAATAATTGCACAGAATCAAAGAATTCAAGAGTTAATGAATATCATTGATCAAAAAGAAGATACGATTAACAAGTTGCAGAATTTGGTGTCACATATGGAAGATACATTTAAAGGCTGTGTAAGATTCTAATTATACTGGCTAATAAACTAGTTTTATATCTCAAATTATAAGACAAATCAGACGTTTTAAATGAAACCAGTGTCCTGACTTGTAAGAAAAGTTGGGTAATATGTCTTATGTTACTTTGTAAACTTAAAATTTAGGTGAAATTGCTTTTAATTTCATGTCCTACATAAAAGTACTTGTAAAACTTTTGAAATGTTGAATATAGATCAGTCATTGTTGTCTCTTTTGGGTCCTTATAGACATGTTTTGCTTATGTCAATACACCCTTACTTGGGACAGGTTTATCTTTTTGCCTCCCTAGTTTAGATGGATAAAGATGCTTTAACCTCTGGCGGATTGATTGATGGCAGAGGAATCCTTAGGACGGGTCAGCAACGTATGGCTCTCCAGCCATATCTGGCTCTTTTGAGGGCCAGATATGGCTCTTTCTGCAGGAGACATAAAGTCAATTTTTTTCAGGCACTGTTACAGGAGCGCGCGCTGTGAGCACTGTACGGCTCTCACAAAATTACATTTTAAAAAATGTGGCGTTTATGGCTCTCACGGTCAAAAAGGTTGCCGACCCCTACCTTAGGATATAAGCTCCCATAAATTAAAATGTAATTACATGTGTAAGAGAGGGGAGGACATGCAGATCTATTAAAACTTATTTTATAAATATTTGCAAAGTTCAGTTAAATTTAATTGTATTTTCAATTAACTGTTCATATTGATAATAAGAATATTTTCTTGTGTTACTGTCTATAATGGTCTGTAATTAGATTTTTAAGATTGTTGTTATGTTTCTTTATGTTGGGAGTTGATCTACATGCTAGGTTTACTGGCAGTTATCCCCTCATTCTCCACCCTGTTCAAGAGTAGTTTACCATTTGTACCATAAGTAGATTGGCTGTTTTGTTCTGATTTGACTATTGAATATTAATGCTACCCTTAAGAAGCCATAGCCATCACCTGAATTCATGATAAAGAAAGAAGTAGAGTGGGGAAGAATATTTTGTTTTTAAAATGTGCCCTCTTCTCATTAGAATACTTAATTTGGCGACAAGGAGGACAGAGACTTCATTGGCCCTTTGATTTTCTTATATAGCAGGCTCCTTTTGGAGACATGATATAGTGGAAAGAGAGTTGAAAGGACTTAGGCTCAAGACCCAGCTAGGCCATTACTAAGTCATTTTGCCTTTTCTCAGACTCATTTTTCTCATCTGTAAAATAAGAGGATTAGGCTCTAATCTCTAAGATTTCTTCTCTATTCAAGATGTGTAATTCTTTGACCTTTTAGAGTGTGCGTCTTCTGTATAACTTTTGAACCAGTATAAAAAGTCCTGTCCATCTTTTCCCCAGGGATAAGAAAATAAATATCTAAAAACCTAAAGCTTTTACAGATTCCCACTAGGTGACCCTAGGCTAAGTGCATAACCTTTCAGTACTATAGGCAAATATCTTTATAAATATCTAAAACCAAGTATTGTAGCACTTATTGATCTACATTGGTGGTGGAGGAAATTATATATCAGTGAAATTAAAATCCTTGCTCCAAACAAAAATTACCTCCAAGTTATTAAAAGTATGCAACTAGTTTTAATTAAGGAATCTAATCTTCCTAAGTTGGTGTAAAGTTGCACAAGAACCTTTATAATTTATAATAGCTTTGCGTGTACGTGGGGCAGAAGGAAATATTGAAGCCGATTTTACACTACTGATTGTGAAAGAATAATACAACTTTGCCTGGTTTTTCAGCATTTAATGGCAAAAACCTGAAGTTCCAGCAGATGGGGATATTGTAATAGAAAAGAATGTTTAGTGAGTAAAACATGTCATTCCCCTAACTCCCTGTTCTTTCTGAAGAGGAAGACGTTTTCCTTTCACAAACAAAAAAAAGAAGAGCTAACCGATGCTTACCAGTAATGTTTCCTTGATTATTGTGACAATGAGAACTCCCCCGGCTTTAATCCTGAGCAGTGAAATGTTCTGAAGGGGGATACATTAATTCATAAGTTCCATTTTTGCTTTTCTCTAATTTTGGGGAAAAGTATTTTGGATGTCAAAGCTTATTTATATGTTTACTTACGTACATAGTTTACTTATATAATAAATTTTACTTTTAGGGGGTCAGAGAGAGAAGGGTTGAGTAAAAATTTCTTCACTATACTTTCACATTTATCTTTATAGGTTTATATACTCATATACTTTAACATATATAAATTGAATGATTGTTGTTTATAATTATCATCATTTTTGAAACAGATCTAAATTGTAATAAGGCTTTTTGTAGTTAAGAATTATAATAGTAATGGTACCTGACATTGTATAATGATCCAAAGTTTGCAAAGTATTTTATATTATCTAAAGTTCTCTAGTGCTTTAATTCCCTATACAAAAAACTGAATAGTTGTGAAGAGCTAACATTTCTGCCTTGTATACCCATGGAGGCTCATGCAGTCATAGATTAGAATTCCAGGGGACTTTAATGGGCATATGGTTGAAATCATTCGTTTTACAAGTGAAGAAAAGACATTAAGTGAATGGTCCAAAGTCATAGTAGAGCTAGGATTTGAACTGAGATGCTTTCATTCTACAATTGAGCCCTCTTTCTTTTGTACCACATTACCTGTAGCATGACTTTAAAAATGTTTATTTAAATGAAATTATTGAGTTTTCAGGCCTTAGGGAAACAAGTTTTAGAAATGGCGTAGGTGAGTCTCTTTTCTAAGATTTTCTACAACTGAATTGTCTCTATCTCTAAATCAAATCACTTGAAATAGTTTATAAATGTCCTCAACTACTACTATAAGTACAAATGGAGGCAAATAGTTAAGTTTTAAATCATAAATCCTAGTTTGTAGTGAATACAGTTATTTTTTTCTTCTTTTGGTTAAGATTCCTAATTTTATTGTGTGAGGAATGCCTAAGGTGGAGTTTTCTTCTACTGAGTCAGATCTGGAACTTAGGAGATAGAACTTGAAAATAGGTCTTCCCAATTTTGACTCCCTCTGACTACTCTCCCATGTTAGCACATTAATTCACAAGTATTAGTGAACAAAAGATTAAAGATATATGCAAAAGTCACTGGAGGAAATCAGAGCAAGAAGCAAAAATATGACAGGGAATTACTTTGTAACATTTTTAGACTGTTACTTAGACATACAAAAACTTTGATGTATCATTAGAGAGAATAAGAATTTGGGCTGCATTTGTGAGGTATCTTGTACTACAGTGGCTAGAATAAAGTTCTTATAATCAGGAGTCTGGTTTTGACTGCTACCTCAGATACTTAATAGCTTTGAGATTTTTGGCAAGTCTTTCACTCCTGTTTTTTAGGTAACAACACTGAGGCTCTGAGAGATAATGCTTGTACTACTTAAAACACAGGGCTGATGTGAGGGAAAGCCATTTATAAACTTTGAATTTGTGTTATTTGCATGCGAGTTGTCTATATATATATTTTTAATATTCAAATCTTGTCTGAGAAGTAATTGAAAATTGTTTTCTTCTAGGATGAGACCTTGTTTACTATTAAAAAGGAAATATCAAAGTTGAACAGTACTGAAAATGTTGAGGATATTCAGACTGAGAAGGATAAGACTAGAACTTCCTCAGGAAGAAAACGGTCATTTGAAGACAGTTTACTACAACAGGAAGAGCTGCCCACAAAGAAAGGTACCCCTTCTTCAACTGCCAACTGGGCCTACTTCAGAAAACTAACTCCTCTTCCACAACTAAACAGGAAGATTGCAAACAGGAATAAATTTGCTCATCTAAGGAAAAAACTTGAATTAAAAACGAAATACCAGTCATTTTTACTCTGAGATGATTGGCAAATTTTTTCTTAGTCAGGACTGTATTTTAAAACTGTTTTCTAAGCATTGTAATAAATATCTACTTAGATTTTATGCTTTTAACTTTTGCTGCTTTTGCATGTTTGTTCTTCTTTAATTTCCACATTCATGTTTCTTGGTTAAACTAGTAATTCTCCTGTCTCTCTTCTCCCCTGTTTTCTTCATTATGTCCAGGAAATTATAACACTTCTTTCTATGAAATGCTTCTTCTCTTCCCTCTTGGATTTTGCATGCCTCTTCACTGTTACGTGTTCAAAATGTTGAAAGACCTGTCTCAAGCACACTGGAATTAGTACTGTGTTCCTCTCTAGGTTGTAGAGAGTAATGTAATGGAACAGTTCAGTGCTGCATCTCCAGTGTAAAAGGAATAAACATTGTTTCAGTTTGAAAGGCAAGTGATATCAGTTAATATTTAGAGGCTGAGCTGGAAAAACCTTGAAGATTGCTTCATGGTTAAAGAAACTGAAGCCTAGAGAGGATATGATTTGTACAATTCTCAGCTAGACAGAAAAAGCCATGATTTGAACCCAAATTGCAAGACCTTGAGTTCAGACTTCTTTTCAGATATAAAATCCAACTCTTCCCATCAGCCTTCCTAATTCTACCATTTCATAGAGGCTACCTCACATAACTGCTTAAAGATTTTCAGCTATTCAGTAATATCTTTTCAAAGTTCTATACTTAGAGTTTTACTTTTATCTATGTTCATTCACCTTTCAAGGTGAAGAAAAGTAAAAAAGTATCTAGGCAGTTTGTTTTAAATATTTTAGTGAATGTCTGGACAAAGTATCTTTAATATGAGATTTAGAAGAAAATTGCATTATAAGCTTGGGTAATTGATACTGGATAATGTTTCCTTTCATCCTCCATCCTCCCTTCCCTTCAAAAAGAAGGTTCTCCCTTATCTATATCCAGTCTGTAGGGATTGTAGATTTAAATGTTTGGCAATAAATGACTTTTATCTCTGATGTTTTCTAGCTGTGATATTGGACAACTTGCCTTTTCTTTCTAGACTTGAGTTTTCTCATTTGTAAAATGATAAGGTTGAGCTAGATGAGATTCAGATTATAAGTGTACTGAGATTAAAGCATTGATCATTACTTTCAAGAAACTTATGATCTAGTTAGTAAGTTTTCAAACTCTGTTCAAACATTATTTGGATGTTAGTTTTCTGTTGGAATCACTCAGTATACCAATGGCTTTGGTTATGTCTAACTTAGAATGCTTCCCCTCTAATCCTACTTTATAAAGGAGCTTGACATCTCCTCTTTTCTCTGAACATTAAATGGCCACTATAATCAGAATTTGTTTTGGAGAAGAATAAAGAAGTTTCTTACTTTAAAAAGCAATACAAAATTTACCAAAAGTTTCTTATATTCCAAAGAAAGAAGATAGAATCATTAGGATACATTTATTACACCAGAAGTGTGAATATAACATGATGGTAAATTGAAATAAGGAAGAATAGTGGAGTTTTAGCTGAGATATCTTGAGTAGTGAAAAAATTAGAAGTTATCACATTTTTGATACTAAATCTAATACTAGAGTTCTTATCCCAAATATCTGTTGAAAAACAATACAGTTGATCACATTATTATAAAAAAGTATTTGAATATAATAGGAACAGTATTATAGTGATGTAGAAGAAATGATTGGGGCAGATGTCCTCAAATGCAGACAGAAACTTGTCTGGTGGAGACTGGTTATCACTAGAGGGGTAGAGTGGAGAAATCCAAAGGAAAGAGAGTTGTGAAGCCTAAAAAAAAATTCAAAAGATAAAAAGCTAAAGGGGAACTCAAAAAACCAAGTACTTGAAATTGTGCTAAAGAAATCATCTCATCTTCATCTCCTGAGAGCATAGCAAAATGATTTGAAATAATATAAGGAAGAGTTTCTTATTCAGTTGTTACATTAAAATGGAAAATATAGAATTATAGGAATTATAGGAGGAAATTGCTTCTTACCAGTTTGTTGTCAGTTAAATACTTTGAAAACTTTAAAGCACTGTGTAACTTAGGTTTGGTCAATAGGGTGGCATACAGAAAGCTGTCTTTGGATCCAGGAAGACCATGGCTCAGGTCTTGCCTCTGGAACATTACCCTGCTTGGGTGACTCTAGACCTGTCACTTAACCTCTTAAGTCAGTTTTTTAGGCAAAGAAAGGGATACATTAAGAGAAGGAATTTTTTTTCTTCCAGACATTCTCTATATCAATGAAATTACAGATCCAGACCATTCTGCTATAAAATCAGTTATTTAGTGTTTATTAAGTCTCCTATGTGCTATGCATTGTGCTAAGGCCCACTCGCTAATGAGAGATACAACTTGCAAATACCTGTGTACAAATAAGATATATATATATATATAGGATAAATTTGGGGTAGTCTCAGAGGGAAGATACTTAAGATTGGTTAATGTCTTGGTATTTTAGACAGTTTGTGTCAAGGTAAAAATCATTTAGTATTGCATATAACTTCATATAAATAGCAGCTGATTCCAAATAGGTCTTGTATTGTCCTCTCACTTTTTTTAAAAACCATACCTTCTGTCTTAAAATTGATATAAGTATTAGTTCCAGGGCAAAAGAGTGGTAAGGTCTAGGCAGTTGGGGTTAAGTTACTTGCCCAAGGTCATATAGCTAAGAAGTGTTATGGGGCCAAATTGGAACCTAGGACCTCTCCTCTCTAGACTTGGCTCTATCTATCTAACCACCTACAGCACCGTCTTCTCTCACTATTAATTGTCATCTAATGGTGGCTAGAAAATCAGTAAAAGTGGCAAATGAATTTAAGTCACAATTAAGGCTCTGAATATCCAAGTAATTTGTACAGTTTTAGAAAAGTGCTGCCTTCCTCTTTGGTGGGCTTTTGTCCTTTGCTAGTGGAACAAATAAACATGAGATTTCAGTTTGTGTCTACCTGTGAACACTAGAACACCTCTTATTTGGAACTTCTTGTCCTGTTGGTGCCTTTTATTCATGTTACCAATTTAAAGGTTCAAAGCCCCCCTGAAATCAGAATTGAAGTGTGGCTCATAAAGAACTGTATAGAGTAGGGATATTTTCTAGGGTGCATGCCCTTAGGCAATCCAGCCTCTTCTTCACACTAAAAGAGTCATTTTAAAATTTACCTTCCAATAAAATAACCAAGTGCCCTGAGACTGTTTTTTTTTCTCAGAAAGGGCAGAAACCCAAAACAAAATAAAAATAACCCAGTCTCAGTAATTGCCTCCTGGTAAAGACAAATTGAGGTAAGCAGTTTCATTTAGGTACTTAGACCCTGGAGCATGTCTATATTTAGGAATTTGTGAACAATATTGATGAGGCAGAACTGACATAAGCTACTTGTTAAGTCCAAAGTGATTTCAATTTTTGTTCATCATTAAGCATAATAGATAGTCGAGAGAAATAATTATAATCTAACTATTTCATGAAGATTTTCATCTACAACTTTCATAATCAACTTAGGGAAATCAAGTAGAATATATTTGACAATATATCAGGGATCCATGATTTCATGTGAGTAGGTTTTCCTTCCACCAATACAAAGTTTTAATGAATCTGTGGTGGCCCCTATTTGGCCCTTCTTTTTGAATTTAGCTATATCAGTCCTCAAATGGGGGCAGCTGGGTGGCTCAGTGGATTAAGAGCCAGGCCTAGAGACTGGAGGTCCTAGGTTCAAACCCGGCCTCAGCCACTTCCCAGCTGTGTGACCCTGGGCAAGTCACTTGACCCCCATTGCCCACCCTTACCACTTCTGGGCCAAGGACGGTCCCTAGCCAGGATGAAAAAGGAGGAGGGTTGGGCGTGGGGCTAGCAACCCCACCCTGTAAAACTACATCTGCTAAAGAAACTGCAACCTTAAGTAGGGGCAGCTGGGCTAGCTCAGTGGATTGAGAGCCAGGCCTAGAGACGAAAGGTCCTAGGTTCAAATCCGGGCTCAGACACTTCCCAGCTGGGTGACCCTGAGTGACAGTGTGACCCATTGCCTACTGGTTGTGGCCCTATGCTCCTAGAATGGAGTCCCAGGATAATAAAAAAAAAAGTCCTCAAATAATAGACATTCTCAAAGCCTTTCTAATTTGGGTAGACCTACATTCACATAGCCTTTGAGGACCCAGATAGGACTTCAGAGGCAATATTTACAAAAACATCCTCCTGTGATATAGGTAAGAATGGATGCCAAGTGTAAAATAATGTTTTGCTAATACTAGTGAGTTTTCAAGACCCTTGTATTCCTATTACACTTTTATGGGGTAATATACTTCTCATTAGGCATGGACTCTTTAAAACATAGGCAAAATAGGAAGTGACCAAATATGTTTCAGAAATGACACTAGTTAAAACAGAAGAAAAAGAGATCAAAGCAATGGTGACCATACAGAGCATTTTTTGGAAATAGAACAAAGTTAAGCGAATCCGAACACTTCTGAAGATTTAAAAGAGCTGGAAAAATGGTTTCCTAGTTAATATAAAACTTTTGAGAAAATCCTTAAAGGATCTGGATTTAGTGTGGAGACAAATTATGGAGTTACATGAAGAAAATTCATGGTTAGTGATTAGAGTATAGCCACTAGGAGATCTGTCAGTGATGGTTATTTTAACAAATCATTATCAGTCATTTATTAGGCACCATATGGCAAGTACTGTTCAAGGTGCTGGGGATACAAAAAAAGAAATAATGAAACAATACCAACTTGCCAGGAAATTAACATTCTAATGGGAGGGACAAGTCCATATGTAAGTATATAAAGAATAGATAATAAGAGAAGTACAAATAAAGATAAAGTAACTAAATACAAGGTAGTTTAAGAGGAAGGGCTCACTAGCAACTGGGGGTCATTAGGAAAAGCTTCAGCTATATCATCAGGAGGAAAAGAGAGTTCATGCAGTAAATATGGGGAGGGTACATATTTTTAATATGGAGGATATGTATATGAAGTGTAAAGTTAGGTTATATGGGAAATATAGTGTCATATATGAATTGCAGAAAGAAGTCCAGTTTGGCCAGATGACTTGAGTATGGGAGATGGAGTAATGTAGAGTGAAACCGAAAAGATAACATGAGACCATGTTGTATAGGACTTTAAAAGCTAAACAGGAGTGTTTCCATCTCTTTGATTCTAGAAGCAATATGTAGCCCCTGATATTGATTGAATTGACATGATCAGATTTAATTAAAGAAGAGATATGATCAGCATTTAAAGTAGCAAGGGGAAATATGACAAACCAATTAGTAATGTTGAAGTAATCTAGGTCAGAGGTGATGGGTGCCTGAATTAAAGTGGTAGCTGTATGATTAGAGAGAAGGGACTGGAAGTGTGAGATGTTAACAAAGATCAATTAGCAGTTTTGTGTATGAGGCAAGGAAGAGTTTGGATTCAAGGGTAATGATAAAGTTATGAAACTTGAAAACCAAAAGAATTCTCTAGAAATAAGGAAATCTTTAAGAGATGTGGATTGGAGTTAGTGGTACTTCTGAAATGAGTCAAAACATAGGATCTAATCTCAGCTCTACCTTTTGACTGTAAGCCTTAGAAATTTGTTATAATTCTATGATTTAGGAATTGTTGAAAGAAGAGAATAAAAATTTGAAAAATAAATTCAAAGTTAGGGAGCAAAGTAACTACCCTTTTCCCTCCTACCTTTTTTTGTTTGGTGAAAACTAAGATTTGAAATGAGAGATTTTTAGAGAGTATCATTACATTAAGTATTGAGAACATTTACCTCTTGTCCAACCCTATTAGAGAACTATGACACCCCCCCCCCCCCCCCAATTCATGATCATGATCTCTACTATCAGGGAATTTACAATATAAGAAGAAAATGCTATTATAGAGGAATAGATTAGAGAAGAGGTGAGAAGTTTCTTGGTGCTCATTATAAAAACAGAGTGCCTAGACCAGTGATGGAGAACCTTTTGGAGATAGTGTTGGCCCCTCTCCCCCCATCCCTGAGTGTCCTGCCAGCACTCCACCCCCTACCAAGTGCTGGGCATGCCCCACTCCCTCCTTAACCCAGATAGGAGAGGGAGGAAACACTCCCATTGGGTTGCTGGGCAGAGAGGTGGGGGATGTGAAAAAAAGTCATCAGGCACGGTGGAGAGGGGGAAGGGAGCAGCTCCCCCTGAGTTCCTCTGCCTTTCTATTAACAAACTCTGTGGGTGTGTGTGTCCCCACAGTGAACGCTCTGTGTGCCATCTTTGGGACCTGTGCTGTAGGTTCACTGTCACTGGTATAGGAGGTGAACTTCTGCTGCCTCCTCAGTGAAACTCTTCTCTATATATTCTCCTTCAAATTTTGTTTTATTTATTTACTTATCTGTCTGTGTGTAGAATGTCGTACTAACAAATTGTCCGCCCTTCTCACGTAAATTCCTTGAGGATAGGAATGACTTTTTCCTCTGTTTGCCCAGAGCCTTATACATAGTAGGATTTTAATAAATGATTTGAATTGAACTGCTAGAAATTGGGGTTTGAGGGTGATATTTACAACTTAGAGCATGAATTTTTTTCCTTAAAGCTAGATGTTGATATAAATAACTTTTCAACAGTTTAAAAGTTCTTTATTTGCTAGTTTATTATAAAGATTATGGTTCAGGCAAAGTTTCTAATTTATGAGGCCAATTTAGATGAGCTTTATTTTATCTGATAAGCTAAGGTTTCCTTGTGATTTAAAAATCATGTGAATAACTTGCAGAAATTTGTGGTACTATTTTTGACCTGGTGAAGCTATCACATAATAGGTTTTAATGGTACTATTTAATTGTCAGAAAAGGCAAATGTTGCCAATTTAGGAAGAAAGTTCTAGGATTTAATTAGTCAAATATATCCCATTTCAGTTGTAGTTTGTACTATTTGATGCTAACACAGCTTTTCTTTGTTATTAACTGTTGATAAGATATAATACAGTTTTTCAGTTAAGAAGTCATTAAGGCTTGTTGTGTGCCACTTTTGTGCTATAAACTTGGGCATACACAGAAAAGACAAACGGTCTGTGCCTTCAACATTCAAATGGGGGAGGTAATATAAACAACTAGATATATACAAAATATATACTGAGTATGTGAAATTACTCTGGAAAAAAAGAGACATTAGTTAAGGAAAAATGCCTCTTGTAAAAAGTGGAAATTGGAAATTTGGAATTTAAGAGGTGGAGATGAGGGAGCAGAGTATTCAAAGCATTGGGGTCAGTCATTGCAAAGGCATGGAGATCAGAGATGTTATACATAAAGAACTACAAATAGACCCATTTAACTAGATTGGAAAGTGTAGGGATGCAGAGGTAAATAAGATATAATACTGGAAATATAGGAAAGGGCCAGGTTTTGAAGAGCTTTAAATAACACAGAGAAGACTTTATATTGGAATCCTAAAGTAAAATCAATTGGGAGTCATTAGAACTCTTTGAGCAGGGTATAACATAGCCAGAAATTTGTTTTTGAGCAGAAAATGGATTGAAGTAGGGAGAAACTTGAGGTTCTTAACCTCATCATTACCTTTGACTCCTCACTCTTTTTCACCCCACATGTCTAATCAGTTTCCAATCAACTTCAATGGGGAGTGTAGTAGTGAGGGTGAGAGGTATGAAAACCTAAACCATATGGTTGTATGAATGGAGAGAAGGGCATACATTTGAGAAATTTTGTGAAGGTAAAAATAACAATATTTGGCAATATTATTTGGGATGAATGAGAGTGAAGAGTTTCAACAAGGAGGTTGTGGGCCTGGATAACTGTGAAGATGGTAGTACCATTGGCAATAATAGGGAAGTTTAGAAGAGGGAAAGATTTGAGGGGGATATATATGTTGAGTTTGAGATGGCTGATGGCAATATGTGACTGTAGATCAGCAAAGGGGCAAGGCCTGGATATACAGATCTAGGAATCATCTGTATAAAGATAATAATTGAATGCATGGGAGCTGATGAAATGACCAAGAAAAGGAGATGTAAAGGGAGAAGGGAAGAGGCCCAAGATAAATTTTGGAAGGCACCCACAGTTAGTATATGTGACTTTGATAAAGATGTAGTAATTGAAACCAAGAGTGAGTGGTTGGAGTCCAGGAGAGAGTGTTTCAAAGAAGAAGGTGTTTCAGAGTGTCAGATACTATGCAGGGAAAGGATCAGTACTGAGAAAAAGCCTTTAGATTTGGCAAGTAAGAACTCATTGGCAACTGGAGAAAGCAATTTCAGTTGAAGGATGAGTTAGTCTTTAGAGGATTTTAGACATGAGTTAGAGGAGAGGAATTGGAGGCATAGATTGTAAATAGCTCTTTTTTTCAAGGAGTTAAAGCCTTAAAGCTAACATAGCCGGTTGGATCAAATGAGATTTTTGTGAGAATGAAGAGACACGGGCAAGACAAGAGAAAGAGTTGGAATAATAGCAGTGGTAATATGTTGGGAGAAGTTGGGAATAGATAGCTATCATCAAGAACTCATATAGAGGAGTTTTGCCTTGTCAAGAGAAGGGACCACTCTATCTGAGACTAAAGCAAAGAAAGAAAGAATACTGAATTGAGATTTCAGAGGACATAAAGAAGAGGGGAAAAGGGCTATCTCAATGAATGGTTTTAATTTTTTTAGTGAAGTGTGAGGCAGGGTCTTCAGCTGAGAGGGTAGGGTAAATGCCTTGGGAGATTCTCCTCAAGAGTGTTCTAAAAGCTATGGTGCAGTTTTAAGTTTGAATTTAAATTTTAAATTTAAATTCTAAAAGCTATGGTACAGTTTTAAGTTTCTTAAAACTATACTTTGACTTTTGGCATACCTATAGAGCACCCTGACCATACCTGATTTGGAGATGCTAATGGTTGTAGTCTAACTATGCTGTGTAAATATAAGAATCAACAGAATCTAAATGAAAACTTAAGTGGCTTTCTCTTTTCCAAAAGATGCATAAGATTTAATTAATGCATGGGCTTGGTGGCTTCCTTTTGATTAATCAGATTGAATTTGGGCGGACGCCCAAACTCTCATCTATGCTTTGGATAGCTGAGGTTGACAGAAATAATCTAGTGATGCCTCAATTAAAATAATGAGTCAAAGTTGTAAGGAAATCAATTTAGACTTGATGTCAGGAAAAATTTCCTCAAAATTAGATCTATTCAAAAGTTGAATATGCTGTGTTGGGAGGTTGTGGGTTGCTTTTTGCTGGAGGTCATCAGGCAAGATACTGCAAACCTACATGTTAATTTTCTTATACCGGAGATTCCTTTTGGTTACAAGGTGATTCTTAGATCCTTTTCTCAAAAATATCAGGAACTTTTTGAGGATGGAATGCCATCTGCCAATGGAATGAGTGATTGATAATTCAAACTTCAGGAACACTCCATGGGAAGTGTAGAGGAGATCCTTGGCTGAGAATGTGAAGCTTTTATGAAAGCCCATTTAAGATGGCTAGATGGGTTGAGAGCCAGTCCCGGAGATGGGAGGTCCTGGGTTCAAATGTGACCTCAGACACTTCCTAACTGTGTGACCTTGGGCAAATCACTTACCCCCATTGCCTAGCTCTTAAATGCTCTTCTGCCTCGGAACCAATATACAGTATTGCTTTTAAGACAGGAGGTAAGGGTTAAAAAAAAAGATACAAAAGAGCTTTTGTTTTTTTTTAAACCTTTACCTTCTGTCTTGGGAGCAATACTATATATTGGTGATAAGGGCTAGACAATGGGGATTAAGTGACTTACCTAGGGTCACACAGCTGGGAAGTGTCTGAGGCCAACTTTGAATCCAATACCTTCTGTCTCTGGGTCTGGCTATCAATCCATTGAACCACTTAATTGCCCCTCTTTTTTTATTTTTTATTTTATTAATAAGACAAACCAAGACTTATTTTTAAGAAAAGAACTATTTATGAGACTCCTTTGCAAATAATCTCTATTTCTCATGGGGCCATCCATGTTAAGGAGTTAGTATTTAATACAAGATAAGTAAGAAGTATAGATTTTTATATATGTGTGTGTGTGTTTGTGTATACATTTATTTATATAAGATTGCTAGATAATTTGTTACATCATTGGAAAAGACATGGTTTTGTTTATAATGCTTATAATAATCAGCAATCTTGCTACAATAACTACTTTTCTGTTTTTTTTTCTTTTATGAAAAGAATTCACAGAAAATGTTTCAATATAGACAGTTCGTTATATTTATCACTTAAATAGTATAACATTGTGAAACCTGATGGTATTTATTATAGTTTGGGATAATATGCCTTTCAGAATTATTTAATAAAATAGAGATTAGGGAAAATAAAGAATGCAGTAATAACTTCTATCCCAAACCCTACTGTTTTAAAAATCTATTATTTTATCAGGAAGGCAGTGCAGTTAATGGGAAGAACACTGGACTAATTATGAATCAAATTTTAAGATACATTTAAAGTTTAAAGAAGATATATTTAAATTTGGAAGGCAATCCTCAAACCAAAAAATTTATAATATTTTGTAGTTATAGTTGACAGGGATGTAGTAAGAGCTGAAGTGTATTATTAGGTATACTGGCTTTGAAACTTTTCAAGGGAGAGCTTCCCTCTGTTAGTTCTTCATGTCTTGAAACCCAGGCCCAATGCAAAACCATGCGATTCACAGATGTCTAGCTACAAATTAATTTTCATGACCCTACTTTCTTCCAGTTAACCCTAGAAAAGAGTTGTCATTTGGAGGCTTGAGATTCTGCATACCTAGCATAAAATACAGACATTTAGTGGGATCTAGCTATATTGGAATAAACCATGACTTCCTCATCAAACACAGGATCCAAGATTTCTCCATATGATGTACTATTCAGATTAATTCCTTCAGGGATAAATGTAGGTATTCTCATTAGAAAGTTTCAAAATGTTGCCTGTTTGAGGGTTTTTTAAAGAGATTTTTTGTTATTACTAAAATTTTCCAGAATAATAATAATTTTATTTTTATAGGGTCTATTAATAGTGCCACCCTCCCCCAAGAGCAGAAGGAAACCAGAGATCTGCAGCAAAGCATTTCAGAAAAAGAAGCAGACATTAGAAGTTTACAAGAGGAAAATGAAGGATTAAAGAAAAATTTACTTGTCATGGAGAAAAACCTTTTAAATGAAAAAGCAACAAAAGAGGAATTACATCAACAACTTGCAAGTTTATTGCAGGACTTGGCTTGCTCAAAAGAGAAAACTTCTGTGTTAAATATAGAAGTTCAACAAATTCGATCCGATTATGAGAGTGCAATTTCTGAATTACATGCCCAGAAAACTATAAACCAAGAACAAGAACATAAAGTTATGGAATTGCTGAAGGAGATAGCAACAACCAGACAAAATATCACAAATAAAGTGGCACAAATAAAAATAATGCAAACAGAAATAGACAAGTTGCATATGCTTGATTCTGTGCCTCAGACTCTAGAGGAGAAATTACAAAATCTAAATGACCCTCTGAAAGATTATCTTGTTAATTTGCCAAATACTCAGTCCATCATGGATGCTGAAAATTATTCTGTAAATACACAGGTTGAAGAATCGAGTGTTGAATGCTTTAGGAGAAAGAGTTCTTTTCATTGTAGTATTGAAGCCATTTGGAAAGAGTGCAAGGCGATGGTGAAAATCTCCTCCAATAAAAGCAACCAGATCCAAGAATTGGAGCAACAGATTGAAAAGTTAAATCAAGAAGTGAGAGACATGAAGGAGGAAAATAATCAACTAAAACTGAACATCAGTGAATATATGAATCAGGATAATTTACTAAAGGAAAAAGAAAACATTATTAAGCAGCTAAAAGAAGAATTAGAAGGAAAAATAATTAGACTTGCTGTTGAAGAACAACATGTAGTTGAGTCAGAGAAAAAAAATTCAGAATTTACACAGCAAATCACCAGCCTGACAGAGAAAATAAAAGAACTTGAAACTGTCTTGGCAACCAAGAAGGACACAGATAACCATTTAGCTATAATGGAAAAAGTAGTTCTGGAAAAAGAATCTCTTATTTTGAAACTGGAAGGAAATTTGAAAGAGTTTGAAGAAAATTTTCAGAATTCTAGCAAAAATGCCAAAGAATTAAGTGATAAGGAAGCTGAATTAAAGGAAGAAGTCATACAATTGAAGAATAATTTGCAAAATGTGAATAATTCACTGCAGATAAAAGATAAAGAAAATGAGAACAACAATCAAGAAATAGTAAAGTAAGTCAAAGGTTATTAATATTAAATAATTTTAAATGCTAAGCAACTGTGACTTTGTGAATTTTCAAAAGCTAAACTTAAAAAAAATTATGAATATTTTCTTTTGTTTTTGTTTCTTAAAACCCTTACCTTCTATCTTAGAATCCGTACTAAGTATCAGTTCTAAGGGAGAAGAGCAATTAGGGCTAGGCATTTGGAGTCAAGTGACTTTATTCATGTAATTACATATTGTTTTCCAGAATATTTGGATCAGTTCTCTGTTCCACCAGTAGTGAATTTCTTTTTACATAATACTTCCAGCATTGACTATCTTACTGTCTTTGTCAATTTAACATGTAAAAGACAAAACCTCAGAGCTATTTTAATATTATTATTACTCTAGTGGAGCAATTTTTACATATGATTGTGCTCCTGTTTGTATTCAGTTAATTTTGCATCAGTTCAAGTTTCCTGTTTTCTTTGAAATCATGTTTTTCGTAATTTCTTATGGCACCATAATATTCCAATACATTCTTCTACTATAGTTTATTCAGCCATCTCCCATTTTGTACCCCTTAGATTCTAGATCTTTACTTTTTCCTCCTTTTAACTCCAACTATTCCCTCCATCTCTGGTGTTATATTTACTTTCCTTGTCTGAGATTTTGGTGTTTGTAGTATAGATACAGGTTTATCATTTTCTTTCCCTCATCAAAATGTTAATACTGCATCGTCATATAGCTCTTTCCAATTGCTGAAGTAAATCTCCATTTTTAGGTTTCTCTTAAGTCTTATGATTGCTTTTCAGTTTTGATCTTTTCATTAGAAATGCTTGAAAGTTTCCCATTAAAGGTCCATTGGCAGGCCTAGAGACAGGAGGTCCTAGGTTCAAACCTGGCCTCAGCCACTTCCCAGCTGTGTGACCCTGGGCAAGTCACTTGACCCCCATTGCCCACCCTTACCACTCTTCCACCTATGAGACAATACACCGAAGTACAAGGGTTTAAAAAAAAAAAAAAGGTCTATTGGGTAGCATTTTGCTTAACTTTTCAGGATTTATTATTGTCTTTTGGAATATTGTATTAGGATCTCCCCTCATCTTTAGTGTAAATTGTCAAGTTTGTGTGATTTTGATTTGAATTCCTGTCTTGCTTCTTTCAGTATTTTTAATCTGACATAGAGGGTTCTAGACTTTGGCTTTACCATTCCTGAAACTTCCTCTTTTTGATTTTCTTTCTGAAAGTGACTGGTAGATTCTTTCTTTGCTTTTTTCTTTGTTTTTAATAAATCTGGGCAGTTTACATTTATGATTTTTTAGAATATAGTGACCAGGCATTTAAAAAAAGTCACAGTTTTTAGAAAGCCTAATGATATTTAAATTATTCTTCCATGCCCTTTTTTTCAGGTTACTGTTTTACATATATCAGATGCCTTACATTTTCTTCTGTTTTTTCATTTTTAAAAATTTTGTTTGTATATTTTCCTACTTCTTTCTTAGTTCTTGTTCTACCTTCTCATGGAGTCATTGATTTCACTTTGGT
The DNA here is from genome assembly GCF_016433145.1 of Gracilinanus agilis. NCBI lineage: Eukaryota > Metazoa > Chordata > Mammalia > Didelphimorphia > Didelphidae > Gracilinanus > Gracilinanus agilis. The sequence continues at coordinate 639,928,545 of NC_058131.1, forward strand.
TCATTCTGTTTTTCAGGGAGTCCATTTCTTGAGTAGGGTTTATCATGTTTTGTTTTAAATTATTTATTCTAATAGTTTCTTTAAGATTGTTATTTTAATTGTTAAGGATCTTTCACATCATTTCTCTTAGATATTTGTGGCATATTTGTGAGCAATGCACTTTTTCCTTTGGGTTTCCAAGCCTTCATTGTAGAATTGTGTTCTCTTTCCAGATTGGATTTTTGGGCAGCTCATCTACAGTAGTTATTTATAATGATCAGTGTCTTCTTCCATTTACTTGTATTTCAAAGTTTATTTCTTGAATTAGGGATTTGTTGTAAGATTAATTTCTATCCCCTACTGTACTTTTGGATGAAGTGGTTGATCCTGCGTGGCCTAACTTGGATCTCCTGGGTTCCTGTGTTGATTTCTGTCTTTTAGGATCAGTGCCCACCAGCCCTTCTGCACTCTCAATATTTGAACTTGAAAATACTGGATCTTCTGAACTCCCTATATTGTCTGAGACATCTTGGAACTCTAGGGGTTTCCCAGGGTTCCCAGTCTCAGTGCTGCTTCTCTTGCACTGGTCTTTGTACAGTGCGCCTCTAGATGATTTCTAAAACCCACACTATAGATTTCTTACCACTTAGGAGGTAGTTTCTATTCCCTTTGCCTCTGAATACTGAATCTTCCAGGTTCCATGTATCTGGCATGTATCTCTAGCACTTGAAGGCTATTGATTTAGTTGTGCTGGTGCTGGCTTTACTGGTAACTTTCTTTGCTATTTTTGCTTATAGTATTTTGACTAACTTTTTTTTTTTTTGTAATTCCAGAATAGAAAATGTCACTGTTTTTTCAGACATCTCTGGAAGTCTTGGTTCTTTATTTTTTGAATACAAGATATTAACTTGTTTTTACTATGATTTCTTGTAGTTTGAATTTTTAAACTTTTGGGATATCATATTGGGTAAAACTATTTAAAAAAATACTTAATACCTGTGATCATAGAATGAAAAAACAATGTACCTCATCTTTACACTAGAAAGTAACTTTATGGCATTTTTAAGATTGAAGGAAGAACTCTCTGCCAACTCTGCTCTTATTCATAAACTGAAAGAAGATCTTCAGCGGAAAGAAGAAGACCATGTTGATCTGAAAGAGAAATTTGCTGATGCCAAAAAGCAAATTGAACAAGTGCAGAAAGAGGTAAATTATTCCATATTGGCCACAGATTATCCTAAAGGCCAGAATTTAAAACAAACTTTAATTAGTGATAATATATATTTAGAACATAATATATTAGAATTGGGAATAGGAACTTCTTGGTCTGATTGAAAAAAATCAGTTGTATTTGATAAAAGAATTTAAAAAATTTTTAGAAGATGAAAGAAATAGCAAGGAACAATTTTATTTTTTAAAATAACTCTTGCCTCCTGTCTTAGAATTCAGTAGTAAGTATTGATTCCAAGGCAGAAGAGTGGTAGGGGCTAGGCAGTTAAGTGACTTGTCTGGGGTTGCACAGCTAGGAGTGTCTAAGGTCATAGTTGAACCCAAGACCTCTCATATTTAGGCTTGGCTCTCTATCCACTAAGCCACCTAGCTGCTCTTAGGTACATTTAAAAAGTCAACACAGTGAAAAATGTTCTAATTTAAAATCACCACCACCACAGTGTATGTAGTATTACAGAGTATGTAGTGTTAAATGATTAATCAAAAATCATCACATTAAAAAAAAACCCAAAAACCTCTTCAGTTCTGTATTCTGCCTAGAAATTCTCTAGAGGAGAAGAAAAGCAAAAAGTCAAAGGAAAAGTAGAAGCAGGAAGGTGGGGAGATAAAAAAAGTAGGAAGAGAAGGAAAGAAAAGATACACAATCAACACCTTTCTTTTGTGAAGTCAATGTCTTGCCTCATTAACAAACCCATACATTCTATTTTAGAATTGATAATAAGTATTAGTTCTGAGGTAGCGGGGCAGTGAGTGCTAGACATTTGGGGTTAAGCGACTTCGTCAGGGTCACATAGCTAGGAAGTGTCTGAGCCCCAAATTAAACTCAGGCTCTCCCTTTTCCAGGCCCATTTTTCTATTCACTGAGCTGCCTAGATGCCCCTTACAACCTATGATTGATGAAATGTGGATGTACAGAGAGGTTCTTAAGTAGTAAAGACATTGGTGTTGAAATAATCTTCAGGTTATGGAGAGAAACCTTTTGAAAAAAGGTCTCTTCACAATACAGTTTGTCTCCTGTTTTCTAAATTTGAACAACAGAATAATAGTATCTTTTTTATAAACCTTTACTTTCCATCTTAGCATGTATTATGTATTATATGTAATATTATGTATTAGTTCTAAGGCAAAAGAATGATAAAGGTGAGACAATGGGAATTAAATGACTTGCCTAGGGTCACACAGTTATGGAGTGGTTGGGGCCAGATTTTGAACCCCTAAGACTTTCCGTTTCTGGGCCTGACTATCCACAGAGCCATGTAGCTGCCTTCAGAATTATGGTGTCTTGAATATCTTTCTGCTGATCTGTAGGTTGATGAGGGGAGAGATTATTCTTATTGAGCTTTTTGGAGTATGTTCTCTTAGAAAGGGGCAGAAGGATGACGACCATTACACTTAGTGCTTGCTCCTGAGGGCAGCATCTAATAGTGCTAGGATAGAGGGTGGCTGGGCAACATGCTAGCTGAAACCGTTGGAATGTCCAGCCTTCCAGAAAGTGAAAAAAGATTGCTTTCTACTTATCCTTATGGTAGACTCCTAGGAAAACAAACTGGAGTTTGTAGAGGGATGAAGAAGCTTGGATAGGTTGTAATCTACATAGTTTGTGGAAGTATCCACTTCAAATCAATCATAGATCTGAGAATTAAAATTCCAATTTGAAAGCTCTGAAATTGTCTTTTCTGATACAAGATCTTTTAACAAGAGCAGTCAGTTGTAGTACCAACACACTTTGAAGGAGATTAATAAAAATATGAATTGTATCTGATGACATTAGCTAAAGTAAAATCAAGCGAAATTTAAAAAGATCATTTCTAAAACCTTAAATAAGAAGCGAAAAAAATTCAGAATGGCATGAGAAATAGATATTTAAACATAAAATTGGAATAGAAATGTTTGAAAGTCGAGGTAGTCTGAAAAATGGACTTCTAGAAAGTACTAGTTAAATTTTGTGCAGAGATAGAAATGCAGAATCTCTTCTATAGTAGAATAAATCTAAATGCTTAATCAGTTTTTATTCACAAATTAAAACTATGCTTTCACCAGTTCGTACATAAAGAAGTTTAAAAAGGTAAAGATTCAGAAGTTCTTGGGAAACAATAGGTTTAAAGGAAAAGATGAAGATCCCTAAAGTTTGTTTAATTGCCATCACTTTAACCTCTTCCTAGATTGTTCCTTCTTGGTTCCTGCCTCATGTTGCCTGAATTCCTATTTTCCTCTAGCTTAAATAATCTAGAGGTATTTTCAGATTTGCATTTACAGCCTCTATACTTGCTCAGTCTAAGAGATATCCCCATGATCATTAGCATCAAACAAATGGAAACAGAGCCACTAAGCCGTACAAAAGGACCCCTGCTATCTACATATTTACTTAATTTTAAAATATAATATTGCCTACATTTTTTTAAAGTTTTATTTTGTTAAAAATAGCTTTACATTTTAATCAGATTTGTGCCTCACATGGCAATGTCATGGACCAAATGCAGCCTGTGGGCAGTGTGCTTGAAACTTCTTTTCTAGATAACAAAGATGACTATAAACAATAGGTTAACATTAGTCACATATATTTTCATCTCTAGAAATAGATGGAATATGAATGAGGCCTAAGAAATCTTAGGCTTGGATATATCTAGTCTTAGTTCAGTCATTGTTCTTGCTTGCTAATTTTAGTACTATGAGTCTTCCTGTGTCAATGTAAGGAATTAGAACTTTCATTTTAACATGAATTATAGATGTGGATTTCTAGATTTTAAGTAATTTTATAGTTGAACAGCATTGGTTAAAGAACCTATGAGTGTAACATTTTTTATTACTTGATTAGAATGATTCATTCTCATTATCATCACTAACCATTTATTTACAACTTTGAACAATTCACTTATTGCTTCTATAGTCAAACAGACCAAGTGTCTCAGTGCTTTAAGAAATACTCTTAATTTCTTAATAGAAGGGACGTTAGAGATCATTTAGTCTAATTAGCATCATTTCACAAGTGAGAAAACTGGTCCAGAAAAAGAGAAGTTATTTGCTTAGAATCATACAAGTAGAAAGTAATAAATCTGATCATCAGTTTCAAACCCTCTGACTCCAGCTTCAGTATTCTTTTCACTGTATCATGCTTATCCAGGAGTGGTCCTAAAAGAGAGAGAATTACCTGACATCAGATTCTTGCAGAGTAATAGAATTGGAAAAAACCTTTGAAATCACTGGGTTTGACCTCTCATTTTACAGTTTAGAATATTAAGGTTTATCAAGCCCAAGGGATTTGTCCAAGATTACATAGGTAGTAAGTAATCATTGGCAAAGCTGAGATTTGAAACCACATCCCCTGAATTTAAATGTAGTGCTCTTTACATTAGAGTTTTCACATGATTAAAAATTTTGCCATTATATATGAGTATTATGTTGATTCCTATTGAACTTATTTTATGTCTGAGTTTCTTAAAACAATTTAAGATAAAATGTAGATTGATTTACCTGTGTTCCTTTTTAAAGTAATGAAGAATAATCTTGATACCTTATGTAGAGATGAAATCTATAATTTTTTAGTATCTATTAAAATACACAAATCTTAAAATGGTCAAGATTGTTGTTTCTTTAAAAAGTGCTCAGTCTGTTTAATAAACATTACTTTTTGCAGATATCTGTAATGCGTGACCAAGAGAAATTACTGAGGAATAAAGTTAATGAACTTGAGAAAATTAAAAACCAGTTTTCCCAGGAATTAGATATCAAACAGCGAACTATTCACCAGCTTAAGGTAATGTATTTCTTTTTTGAAACTTAAACAATTTCTCTTTGTTATGGTTTAATGTTTGGGGTAAAATGCAGAATCAAATTATTTTACATTTTTTAATAAAATTGGTTTTTTAGCGTTATTTTAGAAAAAAGATAATTATTTAAATTTAATGTCCCTTAGCTCTCATGCCAAAAAAAACCTTTTATTTCAGTTAATTCAATTCAATTTGATTTATCCAGTTTATTAAGATTTTGCTATGTATATATCATTGTTTTAGGTCTTGGGAATAGATAAAAAGTTAAAATAAGAGACTATGTTACCTCATGGAATTTAGTGGGGGAATATGATATGCAGACAGCTTTTATAAAGCAGAACTTGATAAGTACATTAGAAGGAGATAAACAGAGATCTTCATGAGTCATCATGGGGCAAGCTGAGAGAGCTAGGAAATATTTGTGAAAGAGGTTTTTAAAGTAGAGATCAGAATTCAGCAAGGAAATGGAGAAAACAAGGACATTTTACATACAAGGAGAACATTGTTAGCTAGACACGGAGAGCCATGAACTGAAGACTTCAGTTTGTCTAAAGCTAGATTACTTGGAGAGGGAGTAGCATGAAAGTAAGCTTGTACCAGATTGTATAGCACCAGATTATATAGGGCCTTGGATGGCAAGCAATACAGCTTAGATTTCATATTCTGTTTGGCTATAGCACTGAATAAAAAGTTAATTTAGGTAGGACTGTCATTTTAATAATATTAGCTCAGCCTAACCATGAGCAATTTATGTTTTTCCAGTTGCTTAGATCTAATTTTATTTGTCTGAAACATGTTTTGTAATTGTGTTCATATAATTCCTATATTTAGATTTCACATATAAAGACAGTATTTTAACTACTAAAGTTTCCTGAACAAATTAACGGCTTGACCAAATATTGATTTAAGGGAGATTAGTCTAGTAGCAGTGTGAAGGCTAGATCAGATGAGGGGAGATATTGGAGACAGAAATTTTTTTTTTAAGGAACCTTATGATAGTCTGGTAGAGTGATAATGAAGACCTTTATTATGATGGTAGGTAGCATTAAAAGTAGGAGTGGGCAATATACTAGTATGAAGGTGGCCAAGAAGGTCTTAGACTTCAGAGTTCATAGAAGATGAGGACTGGGAAAAAGTCATTTGATTTGACTATTAGTTGGTTAATAAAGTGACCTTTAAGAAAGGACTTTGAGTACTAATCAAAGTTTGATTGCAAGGGGTTAGCAAGAGAGTAGGTACACATCTCAGTGGCCAAGAAGAAGAGGAGAGAATTAGGGTAGTAGCTGAATGGGGAAGAGAAGGATCAGGAAACGTTTTTATGACTGGGGAGACCTGAATATGTGTGAGAAGATGGGAAGGAACTTGTAGAGAGGAAGAATTTTAAGATGTATGAGAAAGGAAGATTATTGGGACAAGGTCTTTGAAGTATCTTGAGAGGATTAAAATCAAGAAAATTAAAATCAAGGTGGCTTAGATGGAGCAAAACTTTAGCCCTCCATACCCTTCCACACCGAGATAAAAAAACAAAGGGCTTCAAGGGGAAAGAAAACCAAATCTAACAACAGGATAGAGCTAGAGGATCATCCTGCTGGACTCAGCTCAAGAGGTACGTTTAAAAAAAGCCTGAATTCTTGAACTGTTGGGTTTGAGGGTAAGGAAGAAGGAAGATCCCAGGACCCCCACGTGCTGCGCTGAGTCTCCAGTGGCTCCTGGAATCTTTGGGTGGGCAAACACACTAACCCAGAGAGAGGGTCTTGCTGGCACAGTTGTGCCAGGCTCAGGGCATTGAACACAGATGGCAGAGAGGGGGCTGGAGGAGAAATGCAGAGAGTGCAACCTAGACACAGGGAAAATGCTCCACCTTGCCTCCGCCCTCCTCCCCCACCTCCCCCCCACTTACCCTTCTCATGAGGTATTTGTCTCAGGGTACATCAAGTTCTACAGATTAACCCTACCCTGGCTTAATCCCATACATAGGGCAGATAAGAAGTCTTCAGAGGACAGGGAAGCTCCAACACCCCTCCCCCAAAGACTGCAGAGAAAGTATCTACAGACTTCTGTTCCCAGCTTGGGAAGATCTTACATCAAAGCCCATTAAAACTATCAGCTTAACCTAATCAATCAGCAGAGAAAAAGCCCATTCAGGACAAAATAGCTCAAATCCAAAGATCAGCAAATAAGTCAGAGGAGCAAGATTATAGCCAATTACAGGAGGGAAAGAAAGAAAAAATGTGAGTAAACAACAGAAAAAGAAAAAAGAAATTACAATCAGCTTCTTTCTAAGAAATGAACAGAAAGCAAATGAAATAGAAGATCAAGGAACTTCAAGAAGAAACAGAAACTCCAGTGAATTGGACGCGAGCTTTGGAAGAACTCAAAATACAATTCAAAAAAAACAATTAAGAGAGGCTGAAGGTAATTGGAAAAAAGGAAATACATGAACTAAAACAAGAAAATAGTGTCTTGAAAGCTGAAATTGACCAGCTTGAAAACGAGGCAAAGAAGGTGAAAGATGACCTACAAAGAAAAATCAGACCAAAAGAAGGATGACCAAAAAGCCAGAGATGGAATTCAGTCTTTAAAAATGAGAATTCAACAACTAAAAGCAAGTGATTTCACAAGGCAGCAAGAATTCATAAAACAAAATCAAAAGAATGAAAAATTTGAGGAAAATATGAAATACCTCATTGGTTGGACTTCAGATCTGGAAAACAGATTCAGGAGAGGCAATTTAAGAATTATTGGACTACCCGAAGATCATGACAAAAGGAAAAGCCTGGGCATCATCCTACAGGAAATTATCCAAGAAAACTGCCCTGACATTCTTGAACAAGAGGGAAAAGTGGAGATTGAAAGAATCTACAGATCATCTCCCACATTTAATACACAACTGACAGCTCCCAGGAATATTATAGCCAAATTCAAAAACTACCAGACCAAGGAAAAAATATTATAAGCTGCTAAGAAGAAGTCATTCAGATCGGAAGGCATGGAATACAATATTCCAGAAATCAAGGGAACTAGGCCTACAAACAAGAATCAAGTACGCAGCAAAACTGACTATATTCTCGCAGAGGAAAATATGGTCATTTAATAAAATAGATAACTTCTAAGCATTCATAAAGAAAAAACAAGACTTAAACAGAAAATTTGATGTCTAAATATAGAACTCAAGAGAATCACCAAAAGGTAATTAAGAGAGGTAAAAAAGAAAACCAAAAAACAAACTTTTTTTTAAGGGACCCAATAAGTTCAAATGATTTGAATCCCTGTAAGAAAAGATATTGATAACTCTTAAAAATTGTTATTATCATCAGGGTAGCTAGAGGAAGTATATTTAGTATAATATCATTTTCTAATAAGAAAATGGAGAACAAGTTGAGTGACAACCAACAGTTTGGAATTTGGAACCTTACCCAGATGTCATGAGCCAAGGGGCAAAAGACAGTTGCTGCCAACACTATAAAAAGGCATGAGCAGAGGCAAACAGTCTCTCAGTTGTGAGAAGGGGATGCTGGGTGGCTGGGTCTGTAGGCCAAGCAACCTGTTCAAGTTACTTGTATCCTGCTTAATTGATTATCACACTATCAACTACTGAATAGAGCTGTGAGATATATACCAATTACCTGATTAACAAGAAGAACATCGTCAACCCTCAGGCCATTTGGTCAGGGCCAAGGTGCCTGGTCTGACCAGGGCCAGAGAGGGAGAGACATCTCTCCAGCCAACTAATACAACCTGATTATCAATTGACTGTCCATCTCTCTCATCTATAGTTTAGCATAGATTCCCAATACCTCATTCCTCCTGAGTTTATTATAATTAAATTCTTTAAATCTATTTAGGTGAAGACTGTTATTATCCTAGAAATCAGTCTAATAGTCTGGCACCCAAAGGGAAAGAGAATACTTTAGTTAAGTCACAGTCTACCGCATTATCCATTCATCATCAACATCTATCTTGGTCATTAACATTTATCCAACCAACCCTAACATTTATCTATCAACTTAACCCCAATACAAGTAGTCCCAGAAGCTGTGTGATTCAGTTCACAGCTTCTCATATAGTCACTTAGTCCTGGGCACTGTAGATGGGAACTGGTGCTCAGCTGAGTTAAAATATTTGGAGACCTTGTGTTCACTACCTCAACCATGGTGTTCACTTGGGCCTACCATCCTTACTCAGCTTAGGTTCTTATGCCACCTGAGGACCTTGGGTCATCTCTCTATTAGGCCCAACCCAGAAGCACCATACATCCATAACATTAGAGGGAACAGGGACAAACTGTGTAGGATGAATTGTCAAGATATATAAATATACATAAAACTAGAGGTAAAAAAAGTGGATAATATTAAGAGAAATGGGAAAAGAGACAAAATGGAGTAAATTTGTATTCTATTAAGAAGCACATAGGGGGAGCAGGAGAGAAGACCAATATACTGGATGGGTAAAGAGGTTGGAGACAGGAAACACTTAATTCTTAAGTGCATTGAAATTAACTCAAAGAGGGAAGAACAATCAGATCCATTAGAGCAGAGAATTGATTCGTGCCCTATAGAGAAGTAGAAGGGTAACAAACAGACTGGTGGGGAGGGAAGCAATACTAGGGAGGGAGAGTGTGGGGGTGTAGCTTAAAAAGACCCTAAAGAAACATAAGGGGAGAATAATAAGGGAGGAAGGAGAAAGCGAAGTAAGATAAGGGAGGGGATTAGGGAGACTGATTAAAAACAAAACACTGACGTAGAAGGAAATAGTGAAAGAAGAAAGGGCAGGACAAGGAGAGGGAATCAAAATGTTGGGGAATACACAGTTGATATTTATAACTGAATGTGAATGGGATGAACTCGCCCATTAAATGGAAGCAAAAAGGAGAGTGGATTAGAAACCAAAATCCTACCATATGTTGTCTACAAGAAACACACATGAGGCAGATAGACATATATAGGGTTAAAAATAAAAGGCTGGAGCAAAATCTATTAGGCTTCAACTGAGAAAAATAAGGCAGGAGTTGCAATCATGATATCTGACAAAGCCAAAGTAAAAATAGATCTGGTTAAAAGATACAAGGAAGGTAACTACATCCTGATAAAAGGCAGTATAGACAATGAAAAATATAAGTACTCAACATGTATGCACCAAATGGTATAGCATCCAAATTTCTAATGAGAAACTGGCAGAGCTCAAGGAGGATATAGATAGTAAAACTATACTAGTGGGAGACCTGAACCTTCCCCTACCAGATCTAGATAAAGCAAACCAAAAAATAAATAAGAAAGAGGTAAGAGAGGTGAATGAAATCCTAGAAAAATTAGATTTAATAGATATGTGGAGAAAAATAAATAGGGACAAAAAGGAAAACACCTTTTCAGCAGCATGTGAAACATTCACAAAGATCGACAATGTAATAGGGCATAGAAACATTGCAAATAAATGCAAAAGAGCAGAAATAATAAATGCAACATTTTCAGATCATAATGCAATAAAAATAATAATAAGTAAGGGTACATGGATAGGCAAATCAAAAATTAATTAGAAACTAAATAATATGATTCTCCAAAATCAGTTAAAGAACAAATCATAGAAACAATAATAATTTCATAGAAGAGAATGACAATGATGTGACATCCTATCAAAATCTGTGGGATGCAGCCAAAGCAGTACTCAGGGGGAAAATTTATATCCTTGAGTGCATACATTAACAAAATTAGGGAGGGCAAAGATAAATGAATTGGGCATGGAAATAAAAAAACTAGAAAATGAACAAATTAAAAATCCTCAGATAAAAACTAAATTAGAGATCATAAAAATTAAAGGAGAAATTAATAAAATTGAAAGTAAAAGAACTATTGAATTAATAAATAAGACCAGAAGCTGGTACTTTGAAAAAACAAATAAAATTGACCAAGTACTGGTCAATCTAATAAAAAAAGGGAAAGAAGAAAACCAAATTAACTGTACCAAAGATGAAAAGGGAGACCTCAACTCTAATGAAGAGGAAATTAAGGCAATCATTAAAAACGATTTTGCTCAATTATATGGCAATAAATATAGCAATCTAGGTGATATGGATGAATATTTACAAAAATATAAATTGCCTAGATTAATAGCAGAAGAAATAGAATACTTAAAGAGTATAGCTGGGAGTGATTAGCATTAGCAAAGAGTAATGATATCTCTTCTTTCTTTGTGGCTCAGTTGAAAAAAAATGCATGTTGCTCCTGAGAAATCGAAGAGAAGGATTGGGTGACCTCAATTGTGTAATTTAGGAGTATGTTATCTGTTCTAGAAATGGGAGTTAGGGCACAGTCATTGCTTGAGGAGAAAAGAAACTATTTGGAAGAGTACCTATGAGGAATGAAAGAGGAAGTCCAAAAATTAGAGTAGAATAATGACTGGGAAATAGTAAAGCCCAGTCTCCTAAATTTATTCTCCTACATTTATTCTGGGTAAAGTTAGCTTTATTTTTGTGACTTTTTCCATTGATGTTTAATATCATGGAAAAAGTAGTTGGAGTTACTTAGGGTTATAGGATAACTATCTAGAAACAAATCTGGAGGTGTTTTAATAAAAGGCCCCCCCTCCCCCCAGGAATGGGTGTTGGTAGAAGGGAGAGTGAGAGAGAGAGAGAGAGAGAGAGAGAGAGAGAGAGAGAGAGTCTGTGTGGTGACTCTCCTCCAGCACTCCCCTGAGGCTGAATATACACTGGGAGACTTTAAGGCAGTGCCACCCCAAAACTGGGTGACCTAGATGGTTGTGCTGCCCCTCGAGAGTTGGGAGCAAGGCTTCCCTGCAAGAGGAGTATCTGTAACAAGAGGTGGTTAGACTAGATAATCTCTGAAGTCTCTTTCAGTTCAGAATTTATGTTCCTGTAATTGCCCTGGAGATATTTTGTTGTTAGAAATTTTCTCTCATTTCAGTTGCTTTTTGGGTATGGTTGACATGAAATAGGTTGAGCTAACTTGTTACTCTTCTTCTCAAAAGTCCTAAAAACTACACATGAATTGCTTATATGGTGACAGATAAACTTAGGTCCCATTCTATTTCTGCAAAGATATTGTCATGTGTTTTACCTCCTAAAACATTACTAAATATATTCATCTTTTGGTATTTCTTTCTAAACTTTTAGATTGTGACACCCTTTTTTTTATCGTTTATTGAGTTTAATAGGGTTAATAGAAATTTGACATTGATCAGCTAGTGTTAGATACAAGAATAAACTGAATCTGCAAATTGGGATGCATTTTAAACCTATTTATCCAAAAGGGTATTGTTTTCTTTGGGACTTAGATGACTTTTTTGAGGCTATTTCTTACTGAAGTCTTTTTTTTTTAATTGAAAATTGTTATAAATTTTATTTTTTTTCCAGATTATATGTCAATACAATTTCTTAGTATTCATTTTTCGATATTTTGCAATCCATGTTTTCTCTCCCCCTTCTACCTTTCCAAGACCCCTTTCCAAGAAGGCAGGTAATCTGATATAGACCATACATATATTTTCATATAATCCATATTTTCATGTTCGTCATGTTATTGACACATATTACTTACACTGGATAAATATTCATGGAGGAAACGGTAAAGAATGGCATTTTTCCCATTCAAACTCCTTCTGTTCCCTCTGTGGTAGAGGATAATCTTTTTTTAGTCATGAATCTCTAGTTGTCCTGGATCCTTGCTTTGTTGATAATACTTAAGTCATTCATAGTTGTTCATCATATATTATTGTTATTACTGTGTATAACATTTTCTTGGTCTGCTCACTTCACTTTGTATCATTTCATATAAGTCTTTCCAGGTTTTTTTGTGATCATATTGTTTGTCTTTTTTAATAGCACAGTAATATTACTTACAAGCATAGACCAAACTTGTTTAGCTGTTCCCCAGTTGATGCACATCCCTTCAGTTTCCAATTCTTTCTTACCTAATTCTAATATTAACTTCATTCCTTTTACCATTGCTTCCCTAAACCTATTTAGGTTCTTAACTGGTTCCCATTCATTAGTTCTATTGCTTTCCTTAATACTTTTCCTCACATTCTTACCATGTCCCTTAAAAGAACAACACCATGATATAGAAATAGGTTTTGGGTGATAATATGTACAATGCAGTGAAATTACTTGTCAACTCCAGGTGTGGGGAAGGAAGAAGGAGAGAACATGAATCATGTAAACATGGGGAAAAAATAAAATAAAAATAAAAGAAGAGCACCATCCTTATCACTGTATTTGCTAGCCCTATTTCTATCCATATTAGTTAACTATAACCTTATCCTTAGTTTAAATATTAAAAATATAAAAATAGTATTAATATAAGTGTGTACATGTATAACCATGTGTGTATTTGTATCCTTACATGTATATGTAGTGCTCCTTTGATATTTGGATAAGTCACTTTACATCTTTGTACTTCTTAATGATTTGAGACTAGATAGTCTGTGAGGCCTCTTCTAACTCCAGATCTTTGATCTTATGATCCTGCTAGGGAGATAGTATGAGGTAGTGGAAAGAACAATGGAAACAGCAGCTAGGTGACTGGAGTCAGGAAGATCCCTGTTTAAATCCGGCCTCAGATTCTTATTGGCTGTGTGACCTTGGGAAAGTCACTTATTGCTATTTGCCTCATTATTTTTCTCATCTGTAAAAAAGGATATACCTCCCAGAGTTGTCATGAGGATCAGATGAAATAATAATTGTAAAGCACATGACTCCACATAGTGCTATGTAAATGTTAGCTGCTGTTAGTAGTAGTACTAGTACTAGCAACAAGGAAGACCTGTGTTTGAGTTTCTCTTTGTAGTCTTTGTTAAGTCACATTCCATCACTTTCTTCATCTGTAAGATGAGGTATTTAGATCTTGCATAGCTAAAGGTTTCTTCCAATGTTAAGATTTTATAATTCTGTAGAAATTACAGATATAAGGTACTATTCTATTCTCTCACAGGATATTCAGAAATTACAAGTAAATTGGAGAGAGAATAAATGGAAGCATTATTTAGGGAAGAGGGTACAGGCCTTGGAGTCAGAAAGGCTTATATTCTGTTCAAGTCTTGCTTCTGACATAATCTGCTATGTGACCAGGGAACCAATCACGTAACTTAAAACCTCAAGTTACATATGAGTTACTGGTCTGCATCAGTATGGTGGGAGTTTCCACACCATGAATACTTTACATCATTGAAATCACAGGTTAATCTCTCACTGTCAGTTGTGGAAGCTATAGGATTTACCTGAATGGCCCATATTGGGTCACCTTGGTTTCTTATGGAACAGAGTTTCCTTGGCACATTTCTATGTTTTTTAGGCCTTGGATAATCAGTTCTAAAAATAAAATTTACTGGGCTTTCCCTCTACACTGCTCTTGCCTTTTAAGTTTGTATAAAGAGAGAAAAACAGATAATTTTTATTGAACCTGGTAGATATGGAAGTAGAGAGAGAGTTTGTATTGTTTTGATTTGTTTTGTTTTTTTTTTCTCCAAGGTAAAAGCAACTTTGAACCTTTAATCTGCCACAGTCTTAGACATGGCTAATTACAGATTTCAAAAATGTTTTCCTATTTTGTAGTTTCTAAAGTTTAAGATGTAGGTTTGTTAACCTATTTTCATTAATTTTTTCAGGAACAGCTGAGTAATCAGAATTCTGAAGAAGCTATACAACAATATAAGAACATATGTAAAGGTAAGGAATAATAGACTATAGAAATGAGACTAAATGTATTCTATTATAAATTTGTTTTTAAATTTCCTTTAAAATTCTTAAGTGAAATGAAGTCAGTAGTGCATATTTTTACAAAATGGAGAAAGGGTGACTAAGTTTAAATGACTTTTTATTTTTATATTCTTCTTGGAAAAATATTAGCAAAAATCATAAACCTCACAAAAACAGGAGACTAGGTTCTTGCTTAAGTGTTTCTTTTACAGAATAAAGTGTTTTAATGAATTATCTTAAAGTTTATAATGAACTCTTCCCATATTTAATCATTGTGATTATGCATCTTTTTAAAAAAATTGTGTGCCTTTTCTAAATTGAAAATGTTTGTATCTGGTGGAAGAGTTATTTCAGTCTTTTATTTGTTTATTCACTGGGAATAGTGTTACTTCATTCTTTCATTCATTCATTTATTTATTCACTTATTTTAAAACTCTTACCTTCTGTCTTAGAATTGATAACTAAGTATTAGTTCTAAGGCAGAAGAGTGATAAGGGCTAAGCAACTGGGGCTAAATGACTTATCCAGTGTCCTGCAGCTAGGAAGTGGCTGAGGCTCTATTTGAACCCAGGACTTCCTGTCTTCACAGATATTCAATCCACAAAACCATCTAGCTGCCCCTACTTCATTCTTTTAAAACCACTTTAATATCAGATCCTGCTGGTAACTTAGTAAATTTTGATTAAGCTCCCATTATGTGTTAAGCCTAGCACAAGGCACTGGAGATTAATGAGTTTCAAATATATTTTATGTATATTTCAGTGTTACCTTTATCTAGAAAGCACTTTCACCTCCCATAGAAGACTCTCAATTGTGAAAGGAATAAAAGGAAATACAATACTTAGAAAGGTAATAATATTTGAAATGATTTTAAAATTTCAGATCTGGATGTAAAAGAGAAGATAATTGAGGGAATGAAAATAACAATGGAAGAACAGGAACAAACTCAAGTGGAAATGGAAGAAATGCTTGCAGACAGATCAGAAGAAGTTGTAATACTGACTTCAGGTAAAAAAATAATGAACTATTTGCAATATTTCAAATGTGCAGCTTGGATTTTCTTATTTCTTCAATTTTCTTTTCTACTTTAATAATACCATAATTACCTATGTGATACATTGACAGCTGAGTGGCGCCATAGTGCAGAGTGCCTGGCCTGGAGTCAAGAAAACTCTTCTTCCTAAGTTGATTTTTTTGTGGCAATTATAAGACTTGACACTTAACTTTATTGAATTTCCTCTTACTAGAATAGGTTTTTACTCCAGCTTGTCTAGAAACAAAACTGAAAAATCTCAACCATTATGGAGAGTAGAGAAAATTTTGCATTGAGTGCAACATTGTATTTCTGTCATATCTTAAGAACAGTATTTCTTTGTCCAGGGTCGTTGAGAAGACCACAGGTTCACTATTGAATCTCACTTTGCTTCCCACTGGTGCTTTATATCTTAGCAATACTCCAGATGTTGTATTCCTAGAAATTGGGATTCCTCAGAATTGGCCCAGTCTGCTGAGCGCAGGTAGCAATTATGTAGGCCTATTACTACAATAATTGGTAAGTATTAATGGCAATTAATCTGTGACAGTTAGTGGAGGAATAGGTAGAAGAAGGGCCTTGGAGCCAAGATAACCTGGGTTAAGTCCTGCCTCTGACACATACTGCTAGTTAAATGCATTTTAGACTTAGGCAAGCCACAACCTTCCAATATACCCAACAATTCTTAACTACAAAATCAAGGTGAATCATTAATTTACATAGTAGAGGAAATTTTCCCACGATGAGTTCCCCAACACTCATGATATCATAGATCTGGAAAAAAACAAAAATAAAAGTAAATCCCTGTACCTGTATAGCATTTTATGTTTTTCATATTTCTTTCTCATACTCCACTTTTTTCTTGGTCCCCTTATGTTTATCACTAGAGTTGGAAGAATGGAAGGAAAAGTATAAGAATCTTGAGACTAAAATCAGAGATCAGAGACCGCAAGACCCAAATGGAAGTAATAAAGATGACACAGATGTTCTTAGTGAAAAGCTCAATCATTTACAAGAACAGTTACAGGTAATATTATAACTTCATTTCTAATTGTATGTAAAGATAGACTACCTAGTTAGCTTAAGATGACCAAGTTACTGAAATGCCTGCCTTTCTTCAAAATTTAGGTTGTTCAATAACAAATAGGAATTTTCTTTAGTACCTTAAACTTATGGCCACACTGTGGCTATTCCTTGCCATCCCTTTGCCTAACATAGTGCTAATAGATTTATTTCACAGTTATTGTAAGTTTGGAGCTGAGAGAGATCTTTAGGGGAAATCTCATCAATGTTTGTAATTCAAAAGGTTTTCTGAATTGAATCCTAAATCATTTTAGTGTAAAAATTCAAATGTTCTGTGACCAAAGCAAAACTTTTTAAAATTATTAAACTAATTGACATGAAACATATTATGAATGTCCTCATGAAAATGAAGCCATTAGAAATATTAAAGTTGTTTCAATTAGTCTAGAATGATACTGCAAACAAATAGAACCATAACCCTGTAGGAGCTTAAGAGAATTTACCAAATATATTAATTTACCTGCAAGTGCAGTTGTCCTAAAATGTAGCCAAAAGGTTAGGGTTCTTATTCTGACACTATCACTCTGTGACCTTGGGGAAGTTATTTAACAACCTCCTTGAACCTGTTTCCTCATTTGTAAATTAAAGGGGTTGGGACTAGATTCCTAAGATCCCTTCCAATATTGATATTCTTCAATTTGATATTATCTTCTTCATGTTGTGTTTAGAGCTCTTCTGTATATAACACCCCCAAATTAAGGAGTATTTGATAAGTATAATCCAGAGAGGAGGAGACCTCCAGAAGTTTTTCCATTCTGTTCCTTCCAGGCCTTCATAATTTACATAATTATATACTTTCCTTCAAAAAAGATCTTCAATGAAGGAACTTTTGCAGACTGTAAACCATTCTAAATAATTTTGATCCTCATAATTTTTTGTATTATAGGAATCAGAACAGAAACATCAAGATGATAGAAAGAAATGGTTAGAAGAAAAAATGATGCTAATCACTCAAGTGAAAGAAGCTGAGACCCATCGAAACAGAGAGATGAAAAAATATGTTGAAGACCGAGCCCGTTGTTTACAACTTCATAGTGAAGTGGTAGGTGGAAGACTCAGAGTGTCTTTGCTTATTAGATTTACTCTTCATGTCTCCCTGTGGGGGCATTAAAATTAATTTGAAGAAGCATCTTCTCTTTCCTCTTCTAGATTCTCAGTTTTCTTTAGGAAAAGTTGAACTCACTTGCTCTCCTCTAGAGGGTGGGTCTCAGCCACTCTTAAGACTGTGACAAAGAAGAAAGAGCCAGGTTTACTGGCTCTAGAAGCCATTGTATTATATCTAGGTAGGACATTTTGTACAGAAATAGATTCTGCTACCTGGAGGAGAAAAGCTTTATTCAAGAAGGACATAATGATCAGTTAAACAGAACCAAGCCATATACTTGACAAATGACAAAGAGATCTTTTGGGTGTTGGTGAATAACAGTTGTAACAATAACAAATCATTCAGGACTATTTGAATGCAGCCTTTCATCCATTTGGATAGCTTCATGTTATAGTTGTACAGTGATTTTATTATAAAAATATAAATAATAGATAGAAAAACCCCAATATCCTGTGTTTTCTCAGGAATCTCCTCAGGGGAAGAATTTTCTTTTACATAAAAAAATTCTTCTATTCCCACAGTTGTGAGAAAGTTTAGTTCATTCAAACCTTTAATGGTAGGTGCTACATACTGAAGAGGATATAAAGATGAGTGGGGCCACCTTTAGGCAAAACAGGTACTGGAGAAAGGTGAGACACCACAAAAATGTGTATAATTCAAAATAGAATTAGAAAATTACCCAAGAAAAAAATAGTCCATTGTACATTTTCTTTTTACAGTTTTAAAACCAAACTTTCCTCCTTTTTCATAACCTTTGCTTTGTTAAATTTATCTTATTGATTCTTGTTTTCACTTTGTGACAAGTATTATCTATTTGCCTTTTTTTGTCAGAGTTAAACTAAAGTTCCTTGTACCTACTTAATCTTTTTAGCTCCAGAAGGCTTTAGATAATTACCTGCCTGTCCATAAAACTTTGCTTTTTGGTTTAAAAGTGTTTTAGTCATTTTTTGGGTAACCTCCCTCCCTTCCTCCCTCCCTTCCTTCCTTTCTTCCTGCTAGGCAATGAGCGTTAAATCCAACTATCTGCTCCCTTGGGTAAATTTTTAAGTAACATTCCCCCCTAAGTGAACCATGACTTAAGGTGTAAGGTGAAGTTTTTAAAGTTTACTTTTTGAATTGATTATATTTATATTTTATATGGAGGAATGAGTATGAGGTGTTGTAACTTTTAAAACTGGGAGCAGCTTTTACTTGGGTTATTTCTGAGTCATTTTGCTTTTAAATTGTTTCCTTTTTAATCAGCATGTTTTAAAACAACCAATAGTCTTTTGGAGAAGGACATCAGAATTCAGCATTAGTCCCAGAATGGCTAGAAAGTATTAATAAAGCAACTTCAAATGGAAAATATTTTATTTGGCCTCTTTACCTTGCTTTGGTAACTTGGTAGCTCCATTTGACATTTTGGTAGTTTTATAAGAAATTAGTCTAGAATTTTTCATCTTCATTATAAAACTGTACAGCTTTTCTTTCCTCTGTTCTCCACCTCTTATTTAATAACATTTTTTTCTCCTAAAACTAATTTTAATTGGTGTAGTGAACTTTTTCTGAAGAAATCCCTACCTAGGCATGATGTCAAAATGTGCTCTTGTCTTCCCATATTCTGCAATTGTCTGGAACACTTGAGAGGTTAAGTGCCACATGGGGTCACATAGCCAATCTGTGGGAGATGTGGGACTTGAACACAAGTTTTTCTGATTCTGAGACCAGATTTTCCATTTAAGATCATTTTGCCCTCAATTTTTATTTATGACTTTTTATCAAACATCAGATCCTATTCCCAATATGTACCCTCCCCTTGGATCCTGCCTTCTAACAAAAATTTAGACTTCACCTGCATTACATGTCTCAATCCATTCTTTTAGTTCCCCTCCTTCTCTCTCTAGAGGAGGGAAATAGAGTCCTTCCTTTTTCCGGGACGAAGATTGATTTTGACATTTTTTTAATTGAATTGAAAAATTTTATTTAATTAATTTATTTAGAATATTTTTCCATGCCCTTCCTGCTAGGTCCAACACTATTACTAAATTAATTGCTAAATAACCCTCACAACAATGGTTACATGATTCATGTTTTTTCCCTTCCTCCCTGCCACCCCTCCCCCTCCCCCACCCATAGCCAATGAGTATTTCCACTGGGTTTTACATGTACCATTGATCAAGACCTATTTCCATATTATTAATATTTGCATTAGGGTGATCGCTTAGAGTTTGCATCCCTAATCATATCCCCATCGACCCATGTGATCAAGCAGTTGTTTTTCTTCTGTGTTTCTGCTCCCACAGTTCTTTCTCTGGTTGTGGATAGCGTTCTTTGCCATAAGTCCCGCAGAATTGTCCTGGGTCATTGCATTGCTGCAAGTAGAGAAGTTCATTACATTCGATTTTACCACAGTGTATCAGTCTCTGTGTACAATGTTCTCCTGGCTCTGCTCCTTTCACTCTGCATTACTTCTTGAAGGTCGTTCCAGTTCACATGGAATTCCTCCAGTTTATTATTCCTTTGAGCACAATAGTATTCCATCACCAGCATATACCACAGTTTGTTCAGCCATTCCTCAATCAAAGGGCATCCCCTCATTTTCCAATTTTTTTGCCACCACAAAGAGTGCAGCTATAAATATTTTTGTACAAGTTTTTTTCCTTATTATCTCTTTGGGTGTATAAACCCAGCAGTGGTATGGCTGGATCAAAAAGCAGACAGTTTGACATTCATTATGCTCATGGTATATACTGTTGGTTTTACTTTCCTTGATCTGTATCAGTACATCAGGTTTTCTTTTGTTTCTCAGAATTTATCATATTCATTGTTCCTTTTTGCTGCTGCTTCTTCCTTCTTCTCCTCCCCTTCCTTCATACTTCCTTCCCTTCAGGTAGAGGTCCACATATGGAATGCTTTATATCCCTCTACTGAGAAGAAGAAAGCATCTTTCATTACTAATTACCCAGTATTGTGCTCAATTTCCATGTTCTTTTCAGTTACTTTGCATTACGATACAGTCCATCTCTTAGGGAATGACTGGCTGTTAGCAGTACAGACAGGCAGAATACAGTCTCTCCAATGGCCCTTCTTTTTCAGTATGATTTTCACCTCCCTTTTCCCTCTGTTATTGATTATGTGAAGCTGTAGGATTAATTGATTGTCTGTCTATGCCTCTTGAGTTCTTTTTCCTCCATCCAGCACAGAAACCCTATTATTGAAGTAGATGACTTTGTCCTCCTAAAGGAATTTACAACTAGAAGCTTATAATATAGTTATAGAATTTTATTCTTTAATAAATAGAAGTCATAAATCAGTGAAATTTAAAATTGAAATATTTTAGAGATTATGTACTGTAACTCCTTTATTTTACAGATTAAGAAATTTGATGCCCTAAAAGATGGATAAATTATCTAATCACTTACTGTCTGTCGTACAATGGTACCAAGTATTGGTTCCAAGGCAGTAGAGTGGTAAAGGCTAGGCAATTGGGTTTAAGTGACTTGCCCAGGGTTACATAGCTAGGAAGTATCTGAAGTCAGATTCAGACCCAGGACATCCTGTCTCCAGGCCTTTCTCTCTCTCCACTAAATCATCTAGCTGTCCCTCATGTATTAGTAATTCAAGGACATTCAACCTCCAATTGATAGATGAGGAAAAGTATCAGGATAATTTGTTCATGGCATTATTATCCTTTGTTCCTACCCTGATCCCAAAGCTATTCTTTATTTTTCATTTTGGTAATATTGAGATTTCTTTCTTCATAATGAGCTATGGAATTAACATTTTAATTCCATGCAGTTTTGTCAGAAAATCAAGAGAACAGTCTTGACTTTATTCAGTTTTTAGAGCACATTTGGAAAAATGGAGCACTATTTTGCCTAAAAATGTCAAAAATAGACTTTTAGTGCATTTGGTGATTATTTTCACAATGACAATGTGTATATACTTAACTCCTTATTTTATAGATCTTTTATCATAAAAATGGAATTCATAATAAGCATTTAGTAGAAATCCTTTAGCAGAATGCAAGTTCTGGTTAATCCAGGCTTTTTCCCTCCATTTTTCTTTTCTTTTATTGGTTTGTTTAGGAAAGACTTACTGCACAGCTATCAAATAAAGATGATGACCTACAGAAATGGCGAGAAGAAAGAGATCAGCTGGTTTCAGCATTAGAAATACAGCTCAAAACATTGGTCTCCAGTAACATTCAGAAAGATAATGAAATTGAGCAACTGAAAAAGATTACATCAGAGGACCCTGGAAAGGTTAGAGAAAGCTTGTTTTTAACTTTTAATTTACTTTGGAACACCAGGATTGTTGGTTAATTTGTAAAGTTATGAACTTTAAAAAGTTGCAGTTCATCATATTTTGAAATGTGTGTTTGAAATATTAAGTTCTTGTAGGAGAAAGAACCTTGTTATGGGAACCAGTGTATTCTACTTTAGGTTTCATTGGAATTACTAGACTACTCATTGACAGAGTACTTGTGATTGTCAAATAAGATATATTGCATATAAAATTTTTTTAACCTTACAGTGCTTATATAATTATGATCTGTAATTCTCTGTAAAAATTCATAGTTTGTGTTTCTTAATTCTGTAACTATATTCAGTTTTTGCAATTTTCCCTTGTTCTATGAGATTTTCTGCATATTCTTTGATTCTCCTGATCTGTTAGTTGGGTATTTTCCAGTGGTATGGGTTATTTAGTCATTTAAAAAAGTTTTCCCCCCTTTATTTTATTTTTACTATTTGTCAAAATTAAATTTTATTTTTTCATTTGTGAAGCATTTATTATTTTCTCTAATTCCTTTCCTTCCCTCTGCTGGGATGGGGAAAAATCCCAACAAAAACAAATTCCAACATGTAAGTATAGTTAAGCAAAACATTCCCATTTTGGGTATGTCCAAAAATGTGTTATCCTCTTCTGATTATTCATCTATCACTTCTATGTCAGGAGAGCAGCATTCTTTGTCAGGATTCTGGAATCATTATTGCTTCAATTACATGGATCAAGGTTCTCACTGTTTTCAAAATTGTTCAACTTTTTTTTTTCAATGTGGGTGTCATATAGTATAAATTGTTCTGCTTCTTTCACTTAATTTTGCATCATTTCATACACATCTTCCCAGGTTCCTCTAAAATTCTCTGTTTTAAAGGTCATATTTTAATAGGATGCTCTACAGTGTTTTTATTTTTTTCATTCTCAATAAAGTCTACTGTTATATCTTTGGGTATTTTGAGTTTTTAGGGTGTATTCTTTATATTAGTCACTTTCCTTATTCTTATTTTTTTGCTTAACTTTAATTTTTTTTAACTTTCTCTAAAATGTGCTTAATAAATACTTCTTGACTTACATTTTCTAAGTATTGACATCTCTTTAATTTCTTTGTATTGTCTGCACACCTGAGTATCTTCATATATCTTGTCTGATTTCTTTTTTTCCATTCTCATTGCTTCTTAAGCATAGTTTTTTGTTTGATTTTTTTCCCCCCATTTATACACAATTTCTGTGGGTTTTTTCAGTTAATGCTATGCTTTCATATTTAGAAATTCTGGGTAGTTTTCCTGTATTTTCCCCTGATGTTTTTTCCTAAAACCTAGGGTTAGGTTTTTTGATTTGTCATATTCTTCTTTGAGACCTAGGGTAAATTGTTCATTCTCTCTTCCTTGGCTCATACATAGATTTCATGTGTTAAGCTATTATTGTTGCCTTTTGTTTCTCTTCTGCCAGGTTTTCCTCCTCTTCAGGGTATTTGTATTCTAAACTTATTAGTTTCTCTTTTGCTTCTTTTTCCATTATGGATTCAATTTTTTTTTTCTATTTTTCTATTTGAAATTTTTATTATTACATTCTATATATCTATAACTTGCCATCTAGATAGAAAGATACATGTGTACATAAATACCTAATTTCTTCTATTGTGGATTTCATGTGTTGTTTTTTTTTTCTTAACTACATTCTGGAATTTGTTGTTGTACCATGCTTTCCTGGGTTCCCAAAGGATTCTTTGTGTCAATCAGGCATTGGTTCATTTTTGCTTGTCTTATAGTATCTATTTCATCTTTAAAACCATACCTTCTGTCTTAGAATGAGTTCTAAGGCAGAAGAGCAGTGACGGCTAGGCAATTTGGTGTTAAGTGACTTGCCCAGGGTCACATAGCTAGGAAGTGTCTGTGGCCAGATTTAAAGCCAGGTCCTCCTGTCTCCAGGCCTGGCTTTCTATCCACTGAACCACTTAATTACCCCATCTTTCTTAAGAGAATTTGTAAGCTCTTTGAGGATTTTAGTACTTACCATTCCTTTGAGTTTTAAAATCTCCTCTTTTTATTTTTTTGTTCTTTGACTTTTTATTGAGTTCCCCCTCACCCCCTGAAATCTACCCCCAAATTACGGGACCCTATGTTTAGAAGTTTTGCCATAATGTAAAGGAAATGAATGGCAATAAATTTAAATAGGTTTAAATACGTCTGAATGTATTTGGGTTATTGACCTATTAGATCAAAAGAGAGTTAAGCATAAAGATGAGAAGATGTAGTATACAATTTTTAAAAATTGCTCTCTTGCCATAGTTAATGAAATTATTTTTACTTGATTATTTGAGCTCTTTAGGGAAACGTTTTTATTCTGAGATACTTATTTTTTAAGTCTAAAAATGAAGAATAGCTACATATGATTTTTTTTACAATTTTAAAACTATTTTGATATGGAAAGACTCCATTTAGCTTTCAATTTTATCTGCATAATTGTGTTTTCAATATAGGATTATAAACATACAATAAAAGAATTGAAGACAATGTTAGATGAGAAAGAAAATACCATTAAAAAGCTTAAAGATTTGAATCATTCTGAGAACTCCAAGGAAGTAACAGCTCTGACAGGTGTAGAGATGAACACAGGGAAACAGTTGTCTCCTAATATACAGGTAAGTTGTAGTTGAAGTTTGTTTGTTTGTTTTTTTTAACCCATATCTTTTATCATATTATAAACTCTAAGACAGAAGAGTGACAAGGGCTGGGGAATTGGGGTCAAGTCATTTATCCAGGGTCACATAGCTAAGAAGTATACGAGTCCAGATTTGAACCCAAGTCCTCTCAACTCCAGGCCTGGTGATCTATCTACCTACCTGTCCCTGGAATTGAAGTTTTTTTTAAAAAAAGTTTTGTAAAAATAGGTGTCTGTTAAAATATAATTCGATGATGACCATAAAAAAACACAGTGCCAGGATATAGTTTGATATAAATTTTGAAGGCTGGAATTTTAGATATCATGGTATTCTCAGTACAGTGTGTGTGAATATGAAATAATGAGTATGGAAATCAGATTTTTGCTATAGCCGTGTTCTTTTCTTTATTCTCAAGTAATTGAATTCTAATTTTTGACTAGGTATGCAACAATGTAGGAATGGAATTAAAAATCATGTTTTTTCCCAATCCCTGTGATATTGGCACTTAATGTATTGTTATTAATATCAAGAATAACAACAATCATGAAAATTTTTTTATTTATAGTCATATTATGTTTTCATGATGGGGCAGTTAGTGTGTGACACAGTGGATAAAGTGCCAGACCTGGAGTCAGGAAGATGAGTCTTCCTGAATTTAAGTCTATTTTTAGACAGTAGCTGTGTGATCCTGGTCAAGTCACTTACCCCTATTTGCCTGAGTTTCCTTGGCTGTAAAATGAGCTGGACAAGGAAATGGCAAGACATTTCAGTATCTTTGCCAAGAAAACTTCAAATGAGATCATGAAAAGTCAGCCATGACAAAAAATGACTAAATGACAAGCATGCTTTCCGAGATACAATTTTGTCCTCATACTGTTCTAATTTTATGTAATTGTCTATTTTTTTTTTGAGTGGAGAAATTAATTCTGAGACTTTTTTTTAAGGAAATAAAAAAAGAATTCAGAGAAGAATCTTTCTTGTCCTTTCTAACTGACCTCCCACCTTCCTCTCCATCTTAGTACTTAACTCACATAAGGCTCAATTTCAGTTATAATTTGAATTCAGTAAACATTTATTAAGCACCTTCTATGTCCCATAGAAGTGTGCTAAGTACTAGGTGTATAAATAAGAAAAAGCCCTCACTAGGCTTACAATTTAATAGGGGAAGACAAACTATTAAAAAAAAAAGTTAAAAACGAAGAGTGTGATACACCATGGTGTTCTGTGGATTTGAGAACTACTGATGAGGAAATGGGAAAAGCCTTTTATAAAGGCTTTTGTAGGAATTTATTGCTCAATCCTCCAACCCTCCAATCATAGGTGAATTTAGAATGTGTTAAGCATCAAAACATGAAATCCATCTTCATGGTGATAAGAATTCAGAATTTTCCACTGCCCTTGAGAGAAATGTAAAAAATAATTCTGTGAATACAGTAAGATGTTTTCATAATATTTTCATTTATTATAAACGTGGCTTCAGAAATTTTATCTGCACAATACATATTTGGCTAAATAAGCATTTCAACCCTTAACTTCTTTTTAGTTAGTTAGTTAGAGAGAGAGAGAGAGAGAGAGAGAGAGAGAGAAAGTGTGTGTGGGGGTATATACTGAGAAGTATTATATATGTGACTTCCATTAGCTATATAGTTTTTTCATGATATGGGTGCTATGTACATTCTTATAGATTTTAAGGATGTCAGTCAAGGGTTTGCATTGGAGAGCAGAGTGAAACTCGGTGTTCATGGAAGCAGTCTTGTAGGAAAGATCAGAGGGGAGAAATGAATTAAGAGACTATTATTGTTACCCAGACATGAGTTAAGTAAGGTCTTATATTAGTACAGTATGAAATGAAAGAGAATGTGAAACATAAAAGTAGAATTTATAGTATTGGGAGAACGGTAGCCACGAGACCAGGCAGGTCATTTAAGGGTTGGAGGAAGATGAATGCTTCATCTGTGTACTTTAATCCAGTTTATAATTTGTATCAATTAATTTGGGATTTATATTCTTTCTCAGGACTATTTGAAAATATTTTTCAAATTTTCATAACTCATTTTAATCTTCTGCCTTAAGGAAAAACAAAACACGGATAGCAACAAGTCTGGAAATGCTATCCCTCCTAATTCTGACACAGTTAAAAGGGAGATGTCGTCAGTGCCCTGCCCAAGTGATGAGATGTCTATGGCAGAAATAGAGGTAGGTCTCTTGTAGGATTAATGGTTTTGATGACATAATCATCAATAGTACAGATTTACAAAAAAAGATACTTTAAAACTTGATTTGATTGATACCTATGTTAAATGTTTACTTAAACTGATTTATTTTCTATTGAGACAATATTTAACTGTTTGATAAGATATGAAGCTAGTCTTATAGGTATGTGCAAAAATAAATTATCATAACTTGCCCCCAGAATTCAAGAGCATATATTGATAGAAACAAACCCAGTATTTGGAGATGTAGGTTTACCAACAGATTTGTTTTGAGGTTATTATTTATAGTTTCCTTACAATTACAAATTGACTTCATATAGAGTTACTTTACCTAATAAGCTGCAGTAGCCACTGGAAATTTGGGCCATTTGCAAAAAAATTTACCAGAATTTCCCTTAATTCAGTTTTTGCATGAACTAAAATACACTTGTTACTTTTTTGGAGGTGAGGGGAAAAATTCAGTGCAATCCACAGATCCTCCCCCTGTTTTCTATCCTTTGAAGTAAGTTGAATATCAAATATTGAGAACTGAAATTAGAGAGTAGTGATTTACAATATAATAGCACAATTCATTGACTTACCTCTAGGGCAACAGTGATTTTAGAAATTCCCAGTGGGAATTCACCCTCAGCTCACTGTCTTTATGTCATTCTAAAGGAAAAGATTAGTCATAGTCTTTTTTCTTAAGTCATTTTTTAAAATTCTGGACTTAACAGATACCAAAAAAAAAATTCTATATACAACACAAATTGCCAAAAGGATTGTATATAAAACTGTGAAAATTCCATTCTATAACACATTCCTGACATCTTGATGGAGAGATGATGGACTCAAGTTTTAGCAAGAGATGTAGATCCTTAAATGTGGCCTGCTATATGGCTTTGTTTTGTTCAACTCTGCTTATTTGTTATAAGTTTGTAGTTTTTAATATTATTTGTAGTTGGAGGAGAAGTTGAGGGGAAGGAGTGATACTAAAGGAAAAAAAGGAAGTCCTTTGAAGTAATTTCCTAATTGATAAAACCCTCTTTGCTCTCAGTTCTTTCCTTTTAGTTTTCCTCCTTAAGGATCAGGAAGGTTTGTTTGTTACTATTGTTTCCCTAGTATTATCCTTCATCTTTACCTTTCCTCCACCCATCCACTCCTGTTTCTTTGTTTAGTTTCATATGTTTCTAATGTGGTGCCTGAAAAATGAAATAATTGAGGAAACAAACGATTTGAGTTTCTGAGAAGTATCATTTTATTAATTGAAATATGCCAGTTTCATAACAAATTGACATTAGGCCTCTTCAGCTTTGTCACAGGACTCCCAGTACAGGGGGAGACAGATTTTTATGCATTAAAAACAATCAAGTAAGACCAGCTCATTAAAATAAAATAATTAGGTATTCTGATTTCTTAATTGGAGGAAAGACTAGAGACTTTCCAAATTGGAAAAAAAATGGTATCCCAATCCTCCTAAGTATTCAATCAAAGGAACATGAAAATAATAAATGGTTAACTAATATGGGGCCAGTTTTCAGATAAGATATAAATTGCTTGAGAGGTATAATTAGGTATAATTAGGAGAAAACTCTTTTTGTATCAATTTCTGAATCTGTGTTTCTTATCAGAATAATCTAGTTTTTTAGTTAAAGGTTTCTAAGTAATAGGTAGAGATGGCTTCGCTTTTCAGCCATGCAGAACTAGGTTCAAACAATACAATAAAAAATTCTCACCATTCCCATAATTGAATATAGTTTTCTTATAAGACAGATATTGGATTGGACCTATGATTGAATAGAAAGGGAACTGAGTTAGATCCAGATAGATCACAAGATGGAGTCAATGTCATTCCCTTGCTATACCAAAGTCTTTGCCTGTGTACCAGGACATCCTCCTTTTTCTGGTTCAACAGGAGTGAGGTTTACCAGATGCTCACTACCCTCATCCCTTTATGTTTATCTACTCCTCTTTTCTTATATCTTAACTGAGGGGAATAGCAAGTACCAGTTTTTTCCTTACTACTCTTAATATGTTCCTTTTACCTTTCCTTTTCTTTTCCTCTTAAAACTCAAAACCAGACCAATTTTCCTCCATGCCCTGTGGATTTCAGTTGTCTTTGACAAGACTCTTTTTGACCTTTCAGCAAATGATTAGGGGATTCTTCATATTTTTACTTTGTCCTTTGATTCTAATATATGTGGACAGTTTTCTTTTATGATTTTTTTTTAAACCCTTACCTTCCATCTTGGAGTCAATACTATGTAATGGCTCCAAGGCAGAAGAGTGGTAAGGGTAGGCAATGAGGGTCAAGTGACTTGCCCAGGGCCACACAGCTGGGAAGTGTCTGAGTCCAGATTTGAACCTAGGACCTCCCATCTCTAGGCCTGGCTCTCAATCCATTGAACTACCCAGCTTGCCCCCTTTTATGATTTATTGAAACAAAATGCACCACCTCTTTTTTTTAAATCATAGTTTTCAGGGAGTTCAATAATTTTTACATTCTCCTTAATCTGCTTTCCACTTCAGTTGTTTTTGTTGTGAGGTATTTTCTGTCTTCATTTCTTCTCAATATTCACATAGTCTTTTGGAAATGATATTTTTCCTCCAAATTTCTGCTTACTATTGTTGCAATTACCCTCTCCCTCTGGGTTGGATTTTTGATTCTCTCCAGGTCTGTTGTAATTTAAAAAAAACAAACAAACAACAACAACAACCAAAAAAACCCTTACCTTCTTTCCTAGGATTAATATTTGAGTATTTATTCCAAGGCAGAAGGGTAGTAAAGGCTAGGTAAGGGTGGTTAAGTGACTTGTTCAGGGTCACACAGCTTAAGAATTATCTAAGATCAGATTTGAACTTAGGACCTCTCATCTCCAGGCTTGGCTCTCTATCTACTGAAACACATAGCTGCCCCCTGTTGTAATTTTTTATAGTAATTTGTTTTTTCATCTTGCCCAACTTAGTTCCTGTATTAGGGCTTTGTGCCAAGACCACACTTTCTACTTGTTGAACTTGATAATAGGGTGGGAAGTCTTGCTTGGTCTTAGCCTTGATCACCTAGGTTCCTGAGCTGACCTCTACCTGCTGGAGTTAGTGCTATTTGGACTTGGAGTTTAGACTGCCAGGAATCTCTCCTGTGCTTTTGGATGGAATGCTGAGGTCCCAGGGCCTTAAGTCTTGATTGAGGACCATGTCATGATCATAGGCATACTCTACTGGTTGTTGCCTCTTCTGGTTCCTTCATTGTGGCTTCCCTATAATTCTGGGGATTTCTTGGAACAGGCATCTGCTATTGATAGCATCAGATATAGAATGTCTCTGCCCTATCTGCAGTAGGTCTATGAGGCTACCAGCTGGTCTACCTGAGTATAGGGACTGCATTTTCCAGCAACCAGTTTCCTATTGTGTTGGGAGTTTGAATTGCCTTTTGTTCTGTTCTCTGGTGGTGGAAGTTACTTACTGTAATTTTATTTCATTTCTTGGTCTTTACTGGTGTGACTTAAAAGGTATTTTTCTGATTTAGTTGAACTATTTCCTTTTATTTAGATGGTCATCTTGGTCAGTAGAAGTTACATTTAATTCTGCCTAGGGTGATCATATCTGCCATCTTAATTTTGTGCAGTTTTATTTGAACCTTTTAAAAATTTTATTATTATTTTCTTATATGCCCCATTTATCTATAGAATGTTTCCTTTTGACAAAGAAATAAGTTAAGTAAAACCAACTCTAAACCAAATCTTCTACATGCAACCCTTTGTTCCTAAAGATACCCAACTCTTCAAAGAGTGGGAATCTGCCCTTTACCAATCTATAATTTTCCTCTTACCACAAAGAGGAGACTCACTGCAAACTGAAGGGATCAATAATCTGAGAAAATGTTTAAAGCTTAGAACTTTCTTTAGAACTATTTTGACCATTCTCATTAGAATTTTATGTTGTAATTTGTGCAAGGTTGGCCATATATAATGGCTTCAGAAATTATTAGCTATAACTCTTCAAAGACTAAAATCTGCAGGCAAGCAGAAATATTAGATGATGTGATGGGGCAAAGGAAAGACCATTCCCTTTTTTTTCCTTTCCATATTACTCTTATACTCTCACTACTAATTTTGTGATTGGTTTATTGACTCCAACTTCTCCAAGTAGATCCACTAGGGGAATTGTTTTGACATGTACTGCTTAGTTATTATCCTTCTTCTTTCACTAAATGAGTCACGATTACTTTTGGGGTCCACAGGAAATAACTGTAAAGGGAAACCAGTTAGATTCCTTTGTCCGTATTACTTTCTGTATTTCATTGCAGTAATTTAATCAGTAATTTTATGCTAAAGTAGATTTCACTCATGGAGGAAAGAAAAAAGCCCCATATACTTATTCTAATGAAGTTTATTGAAGGGTAATTTTTGTAGTCAGTAGAGTTCTTAGGAGCATGATTTCTTTGTTATATGGAAAACAAAGGTCCTATGTCTGAGATAGATCAGTATTGTTTCAGTTTTCTTGTTCCTAGAGATATGAAGGCAGTGATTGGCTAGAAGAGATGAACAGCATAGGATAAAATTCTATTGTCTATAAGAACTAAGATGCTACTACCAGCCTCCACTTCATTTGCATTGAGATGAGCATTATCACAATTTTGGAAACAGGGTTAGATCTTCCCAGGAGAAAAAGGCAAAATTGAAAAGGACAGCAGATTGCATAGGTAAGCAAACTAAAACCATCAGTAGAGGCTGAACTCTAAAACAGTTATCTCTAAATAATTTTATTACTGCAGCGTCCTTGAGGTGTATTCTTTTGTGTAATAGACAATAAAGCCTTTGCTTTAAGCAGTTACATGGTTTCTTTAAGATATTATCCATTGGGAATGCTGACCCAGATAAAGATGGAAGGAAAAATTCCAATGGGATTCTAATTATTAAAGAGAAAAGACCTCATTTTATCCATATTACTATATTTAGATATTTAGTTTATGATATTACTGTGTTTATATATTTTCTAGCAAATGATATCAAATTTTTTGAATTCACAGTGTGAGGATGGCACCTGAAGTTAAAAAATCCTAAATGGAAAACATGTATTTATAATCATTATTAAAAGAATTATGTAAACCAGACATGGAAAGTATTGTCTAAGGCATATTTTTGTCAACTCTAATACATAACCTTGTAATAAAATTAAATAGGTTTTTAAAGAATACTTTAATGTTTAAAATCATATTTACAAAAATAGTAAATGATTATAAACAAAATGTGCTGGTTTTTAGAAAGAGACTAAAAGTTAGGAGTCAGTGATGGATGTGTGTGTTAATATTTTAGGTTCCTCTTCCTATGGACTACCCAAACTAAGGTTCATGAGCAAGCATTTATTAGGTGTCTGCTGTTGTACAAAGCACTGTGTTAAGCACCAGAGATATAAAGTTAAAATGAAAAGTAGTCCCTGTATTCAGGAGCTTGGAACTACTACCCAGAGCTAGTTTTTGGAAGAATAAGGTAATATAGAAGATTTTCTCTTAGTAACCAAACAAAGCTTATTTGGCAGATAAGATCAATAATGTCAAATAGAGCATTTTAGATTTGCTACTGGAGTTGGTGTGCTATGCTTTAGGAAAATCCTGCATTGGCTGAAAGGAGGATGAGATCCAAAGTAGGCGGACCCACAGGCACAGAGTATGATATAGTCAGATGAGAGGTGATTGAGACCTGCGCCAGGGGAGAAGTAATGTCCGAGGACAGGAAGGGACATATTTGAGAGATGAGGCCAAGATGAATTTGACTGGCATTGGAGACAGCTTGGATATGGGAGTAAAATACAATGAGGAATCCAGGATGACTCCTGGATTGTGAGCCTGGGAGACAGAATGGTGCTGCCCTCCACAATGATAGGGGGAGATCTTAAGGGAAAGTCCTTAAATTCAATTTTCTTTTATCTTGAGGGAAGGGATTATTTCACTTTCGTGAAAACAAAAGTATCCCCTTTTAATCCCCTA
Source organism: Gracilinanus agilis (assembly GCF_016433145.1). Lineage (NCBI taxonomy): Eukaryota > Metazoa > Chordata > Mammalia > Didelphimorphia > Didelphidae > Gracilinanus > Gracilinanus agilis. The sequence goes on from NC_058131.1 coordinate 639,961,551, forward strand.
GTTACTAGCACATGATAAGTGCTTAGTGAATGTAGATTGATTAAATTAGCTGATCAATAAAGTAATATTATGGTTAGATATCCAATACTCATTCAATCAGGAGGCGTCCTGATTTGGTTTAAGGTAAGCTGGGATTTGGGGAACAGGTAAATGGGTACCGGGTTATTTGAGTGAAGATTCTTCTTGTTTCAGGGTCACAAAGAAGCAGTATGAGGGACAGGTAGGTTGGAGTCAAGGAGTTGGGTTCAATTCTGTCCTCATTCACTTTCTAGCTGTGTGACCCTGGACAAGTCACTTAACTCTATTAACCCTTGCCCTTCTGCTTAAACCCTTAGTAAGGGTTTAGAAAAAAATAAAATCATGATGGACCCAGCTAGGCCCCAGAGAACTGAAGTTAGGTATAGATTATGTTAGTAATTATGGAGCCTCAGAATTGTTAGAGCTGGAAGGGAAAGATCTTAGATATCACTGATTCCAAGCTTCTCATTTTATAGATGAGAAAATGGAGCTCAGAGGAGTGTAAATAAATCCTAGAAAATATTTGGTTATTATTCAGTCTAAGTAATAGAATAAGAAGAAAAAAGAGAAAGTGCTGATATAGTTTGGTAAAAGATAATAGTGGGAGTGATGGAAGAAGAGGAAAATAACAATAGGGTAAGGAATATCTCAATTCATTTATTCAACAAGCATATGTTATGTACCTGTTATTTTCCAGACTCTCTTCTAGGCACTATAGATAAAAAATGACAATAAAACAGTTCCTGCCTTCAGGGAGCTCATATTCCATTGGGGGTGGGGGTGGGGGGGACAACTTGTATATAGAAAATGAAATACAAAATAAAAGTACATTCATTTTAGAGGAGGGCATTTGTAACAAGGAGATTCAGGAGAGATTTCAGGTAAGATGTGTCACTTGAGCTAACCTTTGAGGAAGGCTAGGGATTCTACAAGGAAGAGGTGAGGAGGGAACTGGGGGATAACTTGTGCCAGGCACAGAGTTAGGAGATGGAATGGCATAGAAGAGGAATAAATAAGTAGGCTAGTTTGGTGGGAACCTAGAGTATATAAAGTATAATAATGTGAAATTAAGTTCAGGGATCCAAGCAGCCTTGAGCACTAGGAAGGTCCAGGAGGCTCAATGTGTTAAAATGATTGAATGGAGAGAACCCCAAAGGTGTATTTGTTTGATAGACTTGTGTGTGTCTTAAGCCTATCTTATCTGGGTTACCCTTCTTACCCTTCACCTTAACACTGACTGCTTCAAGGGGATTATCCCTGTGATAGTATTGATACAGGGATGGACAAGGAACTCGTGTACCGATGAAAGACTTCTATGTGAACTACATTCACAGTGCTTTATCAATGTTTGTTTAATTGAATTGAGGACTTCTATGGCAGTAAACTTTTGACATTAAATTTGGTTGACTGCTTTCTCTGTACAGTTCATATCTTGATAGCCACATGAAGAAAAACCATTGTGATCCGGTATAATTTAGTTATGAATCCATCACTTTGTAAACATTTTTTTTTTTATCTTTCCATTTAACTGCAGGATGTTTCGGGTATAGCCCTTGACTCTTCTGAAGTGTCGACAGATAATGAACATGTAACTCGGTTTCCAAAATCAGAACTAGAGATCCGGTTTACACCTCTGCAGCCTAACAAGATGTCAGTGAAGCATTTTGGTAGTCTTGTACCAGTGACGGTTAAGATAGCCAAGCCAAAGAAGAGGAAGAGTAGTGAGATGGAAGAGGTAAACACTTTTCTCTGAAAAGTCTATTTTCCAAACCATTTCTTTATCATGTTTAATCTTCTCCAGAATTTTCTGGGACCTGCTTATTTTTAGGTGTATTTAAAGTCTAATATTACATCTTAAAATGTAAATTCCAGAAAATCTTTGATTTGAAACTTTTAATTACAGCAGACCTGATGTTTTCAGAGGCTGCTAGCAGCTACACTAAATGTGTACTTTCTGTTCCATATGTATACTTCATCCACATAGTTTTTTCTTGTGGATGTTTAGACCAAACTTTTTGGAGTGGTTATGGTTCCCTTCCAAGAGCTCTAAATTTTCTAGGACTTAATGCACCTATCCCAATGTCATTTGCAAGTAAGAACTTCTGGAGATCCTCACCATCCTTAATGAATCCCTCTTCAACTTGGACTCTATGCTAGATCTCCTGAATAGTAGTGAACACATCTTTTTGGTAGGGCAAAAAAGATTAAAATGAATTTCTTTTATCACCTAGATTCATCTTTGTAACTCTCTTCCCCTATCTCCAAGAGCCATTTCTTATAAGTTTTTTTTTAGAAAAGAAGAAAATTAACAAAACAGGTCATCTACTTTAAAAAAAATGTAACATTATAATCAGTGTTCCATACTAGTGGACCTTGACCTTTGCGAAAAAACAGGAAAGGGTATGGGGCTTTTTTTTTTTATATCCTTACCTTCCATTTTAGAATCAATATTATGTATTGATTCTAAGGCAGAAGAGTGATAAGGATTAGGCAGTTGGGGTTAAATGACTTGCCCAGAGTCACACAGCTAGGAAGCGTCTGAGGTCAAATTTAAACCCAGAACTTCTCATCTCTAAGCCTGAACTCTATCTACTCTGCCACCTAGCTGTCCCTGGACTTGTTCATTATAATTTCACATTAGGTCTTGATTGTTTTGTGGTTGTTCTTTATATTTATATTGTTGTAGTCTCATACACACACATACACACACATATATACACATATATGTATATATGTAGTCATGTATATGTAGTTTTTAAATTTTGTACTTGCATCAATTCATATAAGTCTTTCCATGCCTCTATATTCATCATGTTTTTCATTTCTTACAGCAGAGTAATATCCAACATTCATAGAACACAATTTGTTTAGTCATCCCCTATGGAATTTACATTGTAGTTCTTTGTTACCATGAAAAGGGCTGCCTTTGAGAACTTTTTGTCTGTTATCTCCTTGAATTGTATACCTGGCAGGGGAATCTCTTAGTTCATGGCTGTTTTGATAATTGGTGATGTACAACATTCAGGCGCTGGATTATTGAGGGTGACAAACAAAAGATGGCTATTTTAATATTCACTGAAGAATGAATAAAAAAGGAAAGTGGCCTTTTTTCCTAATTGTTTTCTATTTAGCTGGTTTAGATTTCACGTTTTGTGCTATCTTTATGATATTGAAGTTAATGTCTTAAGTAATAACATAAGCTTTTTAAGATTTTAAAGAAGTCATTAGAGAAAAAACTTGTTACTGGCAGATTGATATTTTAATTTCTTTTACTATCTTTTAATATTAATAATTCTTTTAATATTAATAAAATAATAATATTTTAATATATCTTTTTTTCTCAGAACTTTGTGAAGCATGAAAATAAGAAAAATGTTACCACACCCAAATCTAAGTTGCCAGACTCATATGGTTGCAGTTCTGTCAAAAAGGAACAAAAGGTTTATTTTTTCATTTTCTAATAGTGACCATTAGTTTGAATTTTATTTGCAAAAATTTTAAATGGCAAAAAATTTATCACTTATTATTCTAAAGACAAATTGTATTTATTTAGATGTATAACACTAATCTTAAATCTCTACATGGAATATTTAGGGCGTACCAGATTTGATCAAATGTAAGTCTGGGATACCTTGTCACACTCATCTTGATTAATACTTAACATGTCAACAGTATTGCCACTCTTGTACTACTTCCTGCCTTCACCAACTCGGTTACCAGCTTAAATCCTTCTACAGCTAGTCTACTATTCTTGTCTGGTAGCCTCTGCTTAGGTCAAATCCTCTACTAATTAGTCACTGAGGCTTTCCTTTCTTCCAGTTTTGCCTCTACCCCATCTCCATTTTAGTTTTCTTTCATTGGCCTTGCCCCCAAAGAGAGTATGATTGCTCACGATTGGGATAATTGCATTATCTTCCCCACCTTCTTAACTCTATTCTTTGTTCTCTTATCCTTCCCAAAACTATATGAAGGCTAGTCAGTCTTATCTCAAAGTCTTTGGTTATTAAGAGGCCATAGACCTGATTTTTTGGTTACTACTAGCTTAACTAATAACTGTTCATGCTCAGATCATTATTTCTCAGTTTACCTTAATTTTCAAACATAACTTCTAAATCATAAAGAGGCTCAACCATTAGTTAAAAACACCAAATTGCTTATACTAAACATTGAAGGTAATATTAAATATCAGATAAGTGTTTAGAGATATAAATGTTCCCCTATGTACTGCTTTGTCTGTATCCCATACATTTTGATATGTTGTCTCCTCATTGTCATTCTCATTAATAAAATTATTGTTCTCTAATTTGTTCTTTGACCTACTCTTTTTTTAGCATTAGATTATTTAGTCTCAAATTAATTTTTATTTTTATCTTTCCATGGGGCTTTATCAATTTTTATTTATTCATTCATTCATTTATTTATTTTATTTTAAGCCCTTAACTTCTGTGTATTGACTTATAGGTGGAAGAGTGGTAAGGGTAGGCAATGGGGGTCAAGTGACTTGCCCAGGGTCACACAGCTGGGAAGTGTCTGAGGCTGGATTTGAACCTAGGACCCCCGTCTCTAGACCTGGCTCTCAATCCACTGAGCTACCCAGCTGCCCCTGGCTTTATCAATTTTTAATAATTTTTTAATAATTTTTATAAATTTTATAATTTTCATTACATTATCATCTGCAAAGGATGCATTTATTATTTCTGCTTTTCTGCATTTTGTTGTGAAGTTTTTATGCCCTAATACATGGTCACTTTTTCTTTTGGAGCCATGTACTACTGAAAAAGAGGCATATTCTTTTCTATTGCTATCCAATTCTCTCCAGTGATCTATTAGTTCTAACTTTCTAAGATTTCATTCACTTCCTTTACTTCTTTCTTGTTTATTTTTTGGTTTGATTTATTTAGATATGAAAAGAGGGAATTTGAGGTCTCCCACTAATATAGTTTTACTGTCTTTTTTTCCTAAAGTTCATCTAATTTCTCCTTTAAAAATTTAGAGGCTATATCATTTGGTGCATTTATCTTTAGAATTGATACTACTTAATTGTTTATAGTACCTTTTAGCAAGATGTAATTTCCTTTCTAATTTCTTTAATCAGATCTATTTTTGCTTTAGCTTTGTCTGAGATCATGATTGCTATTCCTAGTCATATCTTTTAATTGAAACAAGTATTAAAAATGTTTTCTTTGTAATAATAGTAAAGGAATGAGGAAATAACAAATTTAAAGTCATTTAATTCTCAGTATTTTTCTCTTTTTATAAATTTTTTGAAAAATAAAAATGTCTTTATGCCCGCTAGGTTTCCACTATGCTATCATCTAAAAAGGCATATTCTTTGCGGAATCAGGCATCGACTCCCAGCACAAAGTTATCCATTAAGAAAAAAGATGGAACACTACAAAAGTTTGGAGATTTCTTACAACATTCACCAACAATTCTTCAGTCAAAAGGTTTGTAGAAATTGTATTGTGTATATAGTCTAGTAAATTTTCCTTCCCTTTTCCCCTGAAGAAAATCTTGGGATTTTATTGTTGTTGTTTTGTTTTATTTTTAAAGTATAATCGTAGTTAAGTTGATTTCTCTTAAAAACATTTTTTTTTAGTAAAAATCTTTATTTCTAATGAATTCACACATGGATTTTGTTTTAAGTAAAGAAGGTTGAGTGGAAAATTCATCAGAGAAAAAGTTAATAGAAACAAGCTTCTAGAAGAGACTGCATCCCTGGCTAACTTCTCTAGTACTTCTCTCATAACTCCTAGGCTTTCTAGGTCAGGAAGAGGAGTATGCATACTTTATCCAACAAGGATTTATTAATCCATGCTCCTCTTTGCTATTTCTGGAACCAACTGTCTTTTACCATAACTTAGCAACCTTTCCTTATTTGAGGTTCACTCTGTCTATATCATCATGCCAAATTCTTGTCATAATCATCTTTTGGCATGCAGAATTCATTTATCTAAGAATTCAGAAGTTGGCCCATAGTTTTTCTTATCTCAAACTCTGCCTAATACATAGGAACTTTAGTATATATACTGATATTCCTACAAACACCTAGAGCTCCTCTTTGATTCCAGGCTACCCTGGCTTACATCTTCACTCCATCTCAACCACCCCAGTAGATGATCATACTCTTAGTCTTGCCCATCATCTGTCTTTGTGCTTTTTCCTTTATCTAGTAGTCTGAAATTCTTATCTGATCATAGAACCCTATTTACTTTGTTTTAATTGTGGCCTTTAATCTTTCTCTTTTCTAATCTATCACCCTTGTCCTGTCTTTACCACCCTCCCTTTAAAGGCCCAACTTTGTAGTTAACCACTTCAACTATATACAGCCTTCAATCCTAGAATCCTTTGTCCTAACACTGCTCTTTTTTTGCGAAATCCCAAAACTAGAATTGCTGAATATGAGCCTTTCCTTCCCATAAATGCGAATGTGCCTTAAGTTCTCTCCTAGTTTCTCTCATTTCTGTACTTTCTATCCTTTGGCAATCTTATCAGTTCTTATAGGTTTTATTATTATCTCTATGGTGACTCCTCCTTAATGTCTACATTCAATTCAGCAAACACTTATGAAGTACTACTATGAGCCACTCCAGAAGGGAAATATGGTTAACTTTAATCTCTTTCCTGAACTCTCAGTTCCACATCATGGCTACTGACCATCTTCATTTTCACCCATTGGCAACTTAAATTTATCATGTTCAAAACAATTTTTTCCCCCCACACACCATCACTCCCCAAAATCACCCTGTTTATGTTGAAGACAACTCCATCTTTATAATTATCAATGGCAGTTCTACCCTTATTTTCTACCACACATGTCTAATTTATTGGCAAGTCTTGTTGATTCTATATTTAAACCATTCCTATTTCTCCCCTCATATGGTCACTTCTGGTATGTAGGACCCTCATTATTTCCCATTTCAGCTATTGTGATGGTGTCTTAATTGGAAATCTTTTTAATGGCTCTTTAATACAATTGAATTTTCATATAGGTGCCAAATTAATATTCCTGAAACAGGTCTATGTTATTTCCGTATTTAAAAATCTTTAGTAGCTTCTTATTGCTTTTAGGAAATCTGTACACACATATCAGGCCTACTTTAAGGCTTTAAGGCCTATTAGTCTGATATTTGTTTATTTATTTTTAGCACTTTAAACTCAGTTTTAAAGAGAGAAAAGTAAAATTCTTATAACCAATATGTAGAGCCAAGCAAAATAATTTGAGCATAGACTATGTCTGAAAAAATGTCTCTACTTTCACTCTGAGTCCCTCTCTTCCATCAAGAGGTAGGTAGTGTAATACCTCATTTCTCTTCTAGAATCATGCTTTGATCAGAATTCTTAAGCCTTTCAAAGCTGTTGGTCTCTCATGTATTGTTATTGTAAAAATTGTGCTCTCCTCTATACTCATTTGATTCTGCATTAGTTCATATGAGTCATCTCAGGCTTCTTTGAAATCCTTCCCTGCATCATTTCATTCAAGTCCATAGTATTCCACCACATTCATATGCCAGAATTTGTTCAGTCATTTCCTGTTTGAAGGGCATTCCCTCCATTTCCTATCCTTTCCACCACAAAAAGATCAGCCCCATATTTAAAGTCTTCCACAATCTAGTCTTCGCCAGACTTTTTTTTTTTTATTTTCATTCTTACTTTTCTGCCAAATTGGTCCTTCAAGCTATTGTCCAAATGCAACATTCCATCTCCTACCTCTGTGACTGTCCCCCAAGCCTGGGATGAACTGCTTCCTCACCCCTCCACCTCCTACAGTTCCTAGCTTCTTTCAAAATTCAGCTCATCTATAACCTCTTTTTTTTTTTTTTTTTTTTTTTTTTTTTTTTTTTTTGTTAAATATTGTTGTTAGTCCTCTTTCTCTCTTCTGAAAGTACTTTGTAAAAATATAAACTTCTTGAGGGTAGGGGTTATTTCACTTTCTGTCTATATTTTTTAACTACTGTTACAGTATCTTGCATATAATAGAAACATTAAGTTTTTGTCAAATTTGTTGAGAAGAGTATTGAAAGTCCTTATTTACTTGGTTTTCCCAAAGTGTCATTTCAGGAACCATTGTCCTTAGTATCTTTTCAAGGCATCCACTCCATTTTTAGGAGAACTATCCCTGGAATGTTTTGTTTGTTTTCCCTTGTAGTGTAAATTGTTTTGTTAGACTAATTTTAAGATAACTTAACTTTTTAGCAAAGAAGCTGATGGAAAAAATGAGTCCTTCAAAGCCCATTGGTCCTGAGAAAGTTAATGAAAATGGATCCCGACCAAAGCGGGCCAAACGGAAGTTGTATACAAGTGAGATCTCTAGTCCTTTAGATATTACTGGCCAAGTGGTAAGTAAAATCCCTGTATTTGTGGTTTGGAACTGAAGACATGCTAACATTCCAAATGCTGGTGTGAATTTCTGTTCTGACCAAATGTGTTAGAGATAGATGCTTTGCATATATCTGTAGGAGTACATCTATATTTTCTAGTTTAGGCATGTTAAGAAATATTTGTAAAAACTAAAATTAATGTACATGAAAGCTTCTTTCATTTTAATTTTTTAAAGTCATTAGTAGCTTTTGCTGTTACTACCATAGTGATGCAGTTGTAATTTACTTGCCTGGGTAATCCTCTAATCACTAGAAAATGAAAACAGGATGACCTGGGCCTGTAAGAAGTGTCAGAAGTATTAAAACTACATGGTGAGTGGATCCTGGTGAGGAAATCTAAGGATAATAGGCGATTTTTAAAACCATATGGTGGGGGGAGCAGCTGGGTAGCTCAGTGGATTGAGAGCCAGGCCTAGAGATGGGAGGTCCTAGGTTCAAATGCAGCCTCAGACACTTCCCAGCTGTGTGACCCTGGGCAAGTCACTTGACCCCCATTGCCTACCCTTACCACTCTTCCACCTAGAAGTCAATACACAGAAGTTAAGGGTTTAAAATTAAAAAAAAAAAAAAAAAAACAAAACCATATGGTGGAAAAGAGAATCAAAGGAGATAGTACTGATGCTAAGGGTAGATGAGATGATATCTCTTGATGGAGGGATATTTGCTTATTGGTTATTTTTCTTCTGTCCTTTTACTGAAGAGAAGGGTCTTTGAACTGGAAAAGACAGAAGAGAAATAACTAATAGGGATCTGATATTGTTATTGACAAATTCCATTTAACCAGGCCTAGATGATTTAAATCTGAAGGCACTGAAAAGACTAGTGGATTAAATTGCTACCTCTTTAAATTTTCAATCAGTCAATCACCAAGTGATTTTTAAGCACTCTTACTAGTAATCTTTGAAAGATTGTGGAGGATGGGAGACATACCACAGGATTGGAGAAGGGCCCAGTTTTCAGAACAGAGAAGAGGCTCTCCAGTAAGCTTGACTTCAATTCCAGGAAAAATTCTGGAATGTATTGTTAAAGGGATAATTGATATATTTAGGAAAGGAAGGGGTAGTCATAAAGAGCTAGCCAGCATGACCTCACCAAGAACAGGTTATATACCAGCCTCACCTTATATCCTAGTTTGACAAGTACATGAGCCTAGAATATTAGGGAATAATACTGTATAATAGCTTACTTATATTTTGATAAAGCATTCAATAGTCTGTCATGATATTTTTGTAGGGAAGATGGTGAGATGTGGACTAGACATCAGTGTGCTTAGGTGAATTTGGAACTAGTTGAATATCCAGGCATGAAGTACTTACTAATGCAAAAGAAATCAAAGACAGCTCTAAACGTTTACCACCACTTCTGAGCTTCAGATTTAAAACGACAACAAACACCATGTGTGTACATATGCATGTATGTATATATGTGCACATAATACACGTGTGTGAAAACAAGCAAGCGTTGAAATGAACATAACAAAGGCAGCAAGATATTTGAAAGACATGTGTTGAATGCAATCAGAAAGGGCTTTGGAAAGGGAGGTTGGCAGCTTAAATCTACCTATTTAGACATTGTAGAATATAGCTGCAGTGTAGGACTGGGGTTAGCAACTTATGGACAAATCTGACCAGCAGATTTCTATACAGGTCATGAGCTAAGAATGATTTTTACATTTTAAAATGTAATCAAACTTTATTTTAAAATGTAACAGCCATTCTTTGCTCATGGGCAATATAAATAACAGTACAAAAACCAGGTGGCAAGCTGGATTTGAACTGTGGGCCATAATTTACTGTCTGGGGGAGGGAAGGGAAGAGCAGGACAGGACAGGACATAGACAAGCAAAAGAAAGTTAAAAGTACCATAGAAATTTTATGTTCAAATTGTTATATATACTAGGTTATATACTAGGAATCATAGACATATATGATTCCTACCAATGGTTGAAGCTTGAAATAGGTAGGATCTTTGGATTCATACCAACCACAAATGCAGTCAAATAGAAGAAGAGAATCAAATGATCAGGGATGTGATAGAAATAAAAAATAGAGTTTATGGGATAAAAGATAATGATTCAGAGAATAAGGAGAACACACATGCACTTAAAACAGACTTTAAATCAAGCATAATGACTGTATCAGTGAAAAATGTTAGGGAAATTGCAAAATACAAAGTACCAGTAACAACAGATTCAAACTTAAAATACTCAGCACTTAATGATAAGAATGTTCCAGATATACAAAATCATAAAATAACAATAGAAAATGCACAAAAAGATCAAGTAATAGTAAAACCAAATGCAAAAGTACAAGAAACAAGCTTAATTGGGTGTTCTGAGTAGTTTCAAACACAAATAGCAAATGACAGAAAAGAAACTGCAAAGCAACTTACAGAAGAGACCATTGGGAAGGAAAGAGCATTATCCTTAAGCACTGACACAAGCAAACCTCCAGGAGAATTGGTACATGAAAATGTTAAGAAGGAAAAAAAATTGCTTTGACACAACATTGCATTCAAACCTTAATCCAAAAGTAAAAGAATTTAATCCTAAAACATCCCTGGGAAAAAACAATGTTCAAACAATGGTACCAAACCCCCAAGCTTGTATTCCTTCAGGAATGCCTCCACCTGAAGCAAACTTTAAATGCTTAAAGGAAAACCAAATAGAGGAATCCAGTCAAGATCATGCAGAAGTAAGAGAGAATAAAGGGGAGAAAGGAAACAAGAAACACAGTAGGAACAGACACAGAGTTCAACATCAGTACAAAAGCTCTGTTGCCTATGAATACCGAACATAGCACGTTTTCTCCACAATCCCCAACTCCTTTTCAGTCTTGCAACTGTATCATTCATAATATCAACAACTGGTTGGGATGAAAACTATAATCAGCAGTACATTCCCAATATAGTTACGGGATTTCCTCTAATGCAGGCTTTCCCTGAATCTAACTTTGCCATACCTCAGCAAAGCATGTTCAGGGAAGCAGACACATCTTTGCCCTACCCATGGTCAACAACAAAGACAATGCAACACAGCATCATGCCCATTGAAAGTTCATTTATACAGAAAAAAGAAACAATCCAGAACATAATACAGCCAAATGAGGGGAACAATCAAAACAACATCATGAAAATGCCAAACAACAAAATAGAGGAAGTAAATGCATTGAAAACTCAACCTACACAATAATCTGAGAGTCCAAAGCCAGAACAAATGGTAGCCACTTTACAACAAGAATGGGACACAGGAAATATAGAGATAGAAGCACCAGTGATCCATGTAAATCAAGATACTGAAAACAGAAGATGAATGAGAGCAAAGCATATTGGATTGTTAGTTCCAACGATGGAGGTTGCTCTTTACAGCTGGAAGAGGTAGCCAACAGACTAAATGATAGAGTCAATATCCAAAAAGTTATTGACAGACTAGCTCATTGGATCAAATTAAATAAGATGGAATTTAATAGGCTAATGAGATGTAATTATTAAATTACCATCAGGGGATAAATACAGTTTCAAACTTGGATCAAAATCTACTTTATAAGTGTCCGAGGAGACATTAGTAGACAAAAAGGAAGAGAAGTTTAGCTTAGAAAAGATTTTGTAACAGTTGTTCAGAACTGGGTTAGATAGTGTTGAGAGGTAGTGGATCCTTCCTTGCCTGTTGTTGACATAGACCAGACTCCTACTTTGGGGATAAATGTTAAAGTGCAGATCCCTTTTTTAAGTCTGGATTGTATCAGAATATCTTCTCTTTGCTCTGAATTTTGGTAATGAATGAATAGTGGCATCCCTGTTCCCTGGCTTGAGTATTTTATTCTTTTTGAATAGTATATTTCCACACTTTAATGTATGGATTATTAAGTGCTTTTGTTTTACTGTGGGGTATTTGTTTTGGGGAAAATTTTTTTTCTATAAAAAAGTGTTTTTCTATACCTTCAAATGGGCTTGCCTAGTTAGATAGGGCATTAAAACAAATAATAGTTATTTTTGCCTGTGCTACTACTTTTAATTCATAATTATTAAATATAAACAGTAATTTGTGACCATTATTCTTCCTGTAAAAGTTATATAAATCTTAAACATGTGAAATAACTCAATTTCAGATTTTTATGGATCAAAAAGAAAAAGAAAGTGACCACCAGATTCTCAAACGAAGACTCCGGACCAGAACAGCCAAATGAGTTAGATTTGTAGAATATTTTAATGGACGTCTCATTCTTAATCAGTGCAATTTATGCTGTGGTGTTTTTTTTTTTTAAGATCATTTGTACATATCATGATGCTCTTAATTCCCTATGTACACATCCATGTTTTTATATATGTACTTTATACTTGTAATTCATTAAAGAAGAATTTATCAAAAATTTTTCATTTTGTGAATATTGAGAACTAGAAAACTAGCCTTTTTATGTGTATGAGTTTCTTCCAGATGACTAATGTGAAGTATTAAGCAGAACCACCACCACCTGTTTTTCCTGGGCTTTGATGCATGGAAAAGAAGCTTTCTCATTATATACAATATCTGTCTAGAGTGCAAAGGGAAAGGTTTAAAAAAAAAAGTAATTCTAAATACTCAAGAATTTGTGATCTCATTGGTTTGGTAGGTTTTTTTTACACGTATATAGATCATAAGCTCTCCAGGCTTCCTTATTCTCTGCTGTTCTTAACTATATTCCCTTAAATTTCCATAGGTAATCCAGCCAAAATATAGGAATACTCTTATGTCCTCCTGATATTGAGTACCTCAGCCTCATGGTGTGATCTGCCCATCTGAATATTTTGGTATATCACATACATTTGCAGAGGTTGATCATGTGCTAGTGTGTACAAAAGTCAAAGTAATAAATAGCTTTTTTCAGGCAATGCTGATGGACATGTGCCCTCTCTGAGAGAGGATTTTCCTCCATTGAAGATCTGTCCCAAACAGATCCTCACTCTTTCATGTACTTCTAGAAGTTTTCTTCCTGATTCTTGATGCCAACCAAGCATGTCGGTTGTCCATCAGTTATCTTCTGCTCTTCATGATCAGCTAGTCTTTTTTCATCATATATTTCTTTAATGACATCTATTATACCATTATTATTTTGCAGTCCTTATTTGTAATACATTCCAGCCTTTGTCCTTCAGATGGTTTCCAACTTCAGCTTCCTAGATAATTATGTGTTGCACATTTATGTAGACTTACATTATTGGAAGAATATGGATGTTAAGAAATTGGGGGGGGGGTCTGTTTCATCAGCAACTGCACCTCAGTAAGTTAGTAAAAGGACTGCATTTGTAATTCTAGCCGGAAGGTCATTCACAAAAATGAGGTTTTGATGCCTATAGGAAAGGAAATAAATTGAGATAGATAGGGTGACCAAGGTGGTTAGTAAAGAAGACTGCCTCTACTGGTCAACTAGTCTGAGAAAATGTCATCCAGAAATTGTCATGTATGTAATATATGATAGGGTGCCATATCTTATTAAAATTTAAAAAATATTTGAAATTCACAAACCTAAGTGTAAAAGAAATTTTTGTGATTAAACTTTCAAATGATTTTTTTCAGGGAAGTGAGTGGTAAACTTGTAGCATTTATACTTCTGAAGTTAATTGAAGTTTCAAACTGCCAACCAGCATTTTTGCTAACAGGAAGTGGTAGGATAATTTAGAGTCAATATACCAAACATACATACAAATTATATAAATATAACTCCAAAACAGTTTTGTAGTAATAAAAGAAATCTTAACTGGAGAGAGATTTAATATTCTTCTCTTGGTTGTACCAGTATAATGATGATTGGACCTAAATTAGTCTTTGGTGTTTGCATTATATCACTCAGACTTTGTTTTGTATAACTCAACAAAATAAAATCCAGTTGGAGGAACAAAAGATCAAGAATTTCAAGGGACAGGATGAATTTTTGAAAATAGAAGTGAAGAAGACCTAGCATTACCAAATCTCAGATTACATTAATAAGCAGTCATCAAAACTTTGGTTAATCAGGGGCAGCTGGGTAGCTCAGTGGATTGAGAGTCAGGCCTAGAGACAGGAGGTCCTGGGTTCACATCAGGCCTCAGATACTTCCCAGCTGTGTGACCCTGGGCAAGTCACTTGACCCCCATTGCCCACCCTTACCACTCTTCCACCAAGGAGCCAATACACAGAAGTTAAGGGTTTAAAAACAACAACAAAAAAAATCAACTTTGGTTAATCAGTAGAATAATTTTGTTTAGAAAAACATAGAAGGAAGCCAATACCAGGAGAGAGCAAGATACTTAGGAGACATATTTTATTGTCAAGAACTGCTAAGAATACCATAAAGCAATTTTGCGGAGAATAGGTTTAGGGCAATATCTTAAAATACTAACAGCTGACATTTACCTAGCACTTCAAAGCTATAAGCTTTAAGTTTAACTCAACCATGTATGCAGTTACTAGAGGTATGCCTATTCCCATTTTACAGATGGGAGAATGAGGGGGTAGGGAGCGTAGGACTTAAGTACATCATTTTCTATTTTACAAGACTGCTTCTCATGCAGTCCAATTAGTTCCAAATGGATAAAATATCCAAATATTAGCAATCACAAAGGGAAAAAGAACTAGACAAGAGTATCAAGAAAAGAGTGAATAATAGTGTCAAAACCTACATAGAGGTTAAAAAGGTTGAGGATTGAGAATAAATTCACTAGATTTGGTAACAGATTATTGATAATTTTAGAGAGAGTAGTTTCACTTGAATGGTAAGGTTGGAAATATCAAGAAGAGTGATCAACCATGTTAAAGAGTACATAGAGGTCATGAAGAATGAAATTTAGATTTATTTATGCTAACCCATGATTTCATAGGCTGATTTTCACTTGTGACTATGTTTACTTTGTAATAGATGTATTACTGAAAAGCTATGTGCCAATCAAAAATAAATTGCATTCATTTCCTATGTATTCATGAGAAAAGCTCACTGTTTGTAGGAATCCTTTGAATTATTTTGTGGGGAGAATAATCCTCTTTGTTCTTTGTCAGATTGGAGAGTTTTATAGTCTGGCTTCCAAACTCATCATTCAACTGAAACTGCTCTCTCCAAAGTTACCAATAATCTCTTCATTGCCAAAGCTAATGTCTTTTTTTCTCAATCTTCATCCTTTTTTATCTTTATGTCAAAAAAAAAAAAAGTAGGTTTTGACACAATCACTCTTATTGGTGTTCTCTTCTTTTCAGGTTTTCCTAGCTCTCTGATGGTTCCTTAGTCTCCTTTGCTCTATCTTCCTCCAGATCATGTGTTTCCCATAGATCCTTCTATTCTGGGCCCTCTTTCTCCCTCTTACTTCACTTGGTCATCTCATCAAATCTCCTGGATTCAAAGATCATCTCTGCTGATGATTTTCACATCTTCTTATCCAGTTCTCTCTGCTGACTTCTCCATCTGCCTACTAGACGTCTCAAACTGGATATCCTGTAGACATCTTAAACTCTGCATATCCAAAATTGAACTCATAACCTCTTCCCCTGATACCTTCCCCCTTTTAAACTTTCCTGTTGCTTTTTTTTTAAAGCCCATACCTTCTGTCTTAGTATTGGTTCTGTACTGGTATTGGTATCGGTTCTGTGGCAGAAGATTGGTAAGGGCTAGGCAATTGGGGTTAGGTAGCTTGCCCTGGATCACATAACTAGGAAGTGTCTGGGGCTAGATTTGAACCCCAGACCTCCCAACTCCAGGCCTGGTGCTCCCACCACTGAACCACCTAGCTACTCCTCTTTCCTATTACTTTTGAGGGTACCACCATCCCCTTCCCAGGCCTCCAGGCTAATAGCATAGGTGTCCTCAATTCCTTATTGCTGCTTATCCCCTATATCCAATCGGGCACCAAGACCTGTTAATATTTGTAACATCTCTTACAGAGGGCCTGCTTCTTTCCTCTGATACTGCCATCACCCGAGTCCAGGTCTTTCTCTCCTCACACATAAACTGTAGCGATAACCTGCCAGTTATCCCTGCCTTGAGTTTGTCCACACTCCAGTTCATTTTCTACTCTGCTGTTAAGGCGATTTTTCAAAAGCACTGATCTGACTCCTCCAGTAAACTAGGGGCTTTCTAAGATCCAAGAAAATCCTTTGGGGTTCAGAACCCTTCAAAACTAGCCTCTTCCCTCTTTCTAGTCTTCTCACAGCTCATACCCCCTACTCTTTGGTCCAGTAACTTTGGCTTCCTTCCTTGTTCCTTGTGCAAGATGCTCCGTCTCTTTTGACTTAAGGCATTTTCACTGCCTGAGCCATATGCCTGAAATGCTGTTCCTCCTCCTCCTCTCTGCCCCTTAGCTTCCTGGCTTCCTTTAAGTTCCAGCTAAAATCTCACTTTCCACACAAACCCATTCCTGAACCCTTTTAATTCTAGTGCCTTCTCTCTGTTGAATATTTTCTGTGTATCTTGCATATTGTTTGCATGTTGTTTTTCTCTTTACATTGCAAGCTTTTTGAGGATAGGGACAGTCTTTTGTCTTTTTTTTTTTTTTTTTTTGGTATCCCCAGTGTTAGCACAGTGCCTGGCACATAATAAAGATTTAACAAATATTTTTGACCGACTGCCCAGGTTTTTGCTTTTTATAACTGAATTTTTTAAGATAAGTTCTTCCTAGATCAGGGCACACTTAATATATCAAGCATTTAGCCAATATTTTTATATCATTGATGAAGTAAAATATTAATTAAAAGCACAGGATTAGGAATCTAAATAAGGTTCTGAAAACAGACTACTGAGTACTCTTTTCATTGTAATCTCTTGTGGTTTTTTTGTATCAACCATGTATAATTAAAATGGTCATAACTGAGGGAAAAAGCACAAAGGAATTTGGTCTTTTTCAGAGAATGTTATTGTAGTGTGTTAATTGAACTGGCTCTTTGATTCCCATGGATTTTAAGAGGTTTGTTAATCACCTTTCTTCTAACACACAGAATATTTCATTGACCTCAATCAGATTCCCTTAAATCTGCCTCATCCTTCTGTCTTCTGTCATTGCCATGCTTTAAAAAAAAAAGCCTCTCCAAGACTGGAATGGATGCAGTTCCTTTTTGCGTCGCCATCTCTGTCCATTGAAATCCTTCTCTTTCTTCCAGGATTAAATTGTCTTAAATTCTTTAAGAAGCCTCTCCTGAATTCCCTCCTCTATTGTTTCGTAGTGTTTGGCCCTGTAAGGTATTAGATATCTTTCCTAGGTGAGGCAGTGGAGTCAGGAAGACCCAAATTTGAATTATGACTTAGATATTCCCTAGCGCTGTGATCCTGGGTAAATCCATTCCTCTCTCTGTGCCTCAGTGGTCTCATCTTTTAAGATGGAGGATTACACAGCTTGTGAGGATCAAGTGAGTCAACATATATAAAACTATATAAATGTTATTATTTAACCCTCTTCACAGACTATTAAAATAGAGTGAGGCTTCAATAAATGTTGGAGGGTCAGAAGAGCTAAAAGACAGAGTCCTTGAAATGCAATGGGAATGGCTTTGAAAGTATTTAAAGTTTTAATGATGTAACTGAATATGAAGAATTCAGGGGAGAAAATAAACTTGCCTCAAGGGCACACAGTGCATTTATATTTTTGTTCCTATCTACTCATCTTCATAAAGTCCCAAAAGGAGACCAATAAATGATCACCCTAAGTAAGACAGGCAAATCACCCAGAGTCCAGAAGAATTGTCGAACAAGAGAGGCTTTATCTCTCTCATTTCCTGCATATAGCAAAAGTAAGAGTTGAGACTCTTAAATGAGAGATCCATGTAAGGATCCCTGTGAGTGCATATTGCTTTGGTTTTAGAATGCAATATTATCTATGCATTTTATATTTTTTGTTTTGTTAAATAAATTCCATTTACATTTTAAGTTTTATTTGACACCTTTGGTGTAGCAGAGAACTTTCAGTGAGGAAATGTTTTGTACCAATGCAAATGATCAACTGTTTTGTAATGGAGGGTTCTGGAGAGTTGTCTGGGGCATTGAGAATCTGAATAACTAGGGTCTAGGGTCACTCGGCCAGTGTGGGTCAGACTCAGTTCAGAGACCCATCCTCTAGCCATTCACCTTGCTTAAAAGCAATCACTTAAATGAATATTGAATGAAATCAAGAACTACAGGAGATGGGGGTTGGCAGAGAGGTCAGTGTAGGATAGCACAAAGGGAACATGGCAGGGACTAAGGAGAGGTGACATCTGCTGAGAGCCTCTTAAAGTATGAGCTACAGGCATAGCAACATGGAACTGTGAAAGACTGTTCTAGGGGAAGAGATATTTGTAGCCGTTGCTACAAACATAAGCGATATTTTCATTGTCGTGCCATTCCCAAGTCTGGAATGCTTTTCTTTTCCGTTCCTGAATCCCGTCATCCTTTAAATGTCAATTCTATGATGAAGCCTTTTCTGTTTGTCTCAAGGTATTAATGATATTCTATCTTGCCTGATCTTAGTCCATTTTTCTGCAATACTCTGAAAATAAAATTTAGATCTAGAAGGTACCTTAGAGATCATTGAGTCCAAACTCCTCATTTTTATATAGGGAAAAAAAAAAAAAACAGTACCAAGGAGGACAAGTGACTTGAAAGCCTTGGGAGATTAATTATTACTTTTACCAGTTTTTAGATAGTTGAACAAACAAGAAAGTCTTCCAAGTAATTTGTCTCCATATGGCCAGAAGCTTGCCTTAGCAGATAATAAAGTAATGCTGGCCTGGCACTGTAAGTCTATTATATTTATCATATAACATTGTCTATTATAGTTATGGCAATTCCCTTTCCCTTTCTATTAAATTGTAAGTTGGGGAAGGAGGCTATATCTGATAGAAACTTTGCATGTCCTCATTTCCTCGCATATAGCTTTTTGCATACAGCAGGGATTGAATAAATGAATCAGGAAGTGATTTGGGTTTATCAGTTTATAGATGAGACACGGGGAAGGTTCTCCCTTTAGAAGTTTCTTCCTTTAGGAAGGAATCCCTTTAGGCCCTAATTAAAATTATGGTCACATCCGCATTTGCTGGAGTTTCTTTTCTGTGTTAACTTGGATCATTGCTTAGCTTTTCTGATTGAGTTGAAAACTCTTGGTAGGAAGGATTTACCCTGAGAAAGTTGATAAGGTAAGAAAATGTCCACTAGATGGGGCTGGAACACTTCTCTTAAAAAAAAAAAATGAACCATCTCCAACTAATTGAATCATCCACCTCTTCTGCCTCCTGTAGCCATGGAGAACTGGGGAAGATGGGTCAACCAGCCACAATTAACCATCCATCCACCTCTTCAGGTTCCTCCTAAACCTATCTGTCATCCTTGCTACAATCTTCAGTTCTACGTCTTCATTTTTCTGGTCCATTATTTTGGCTTCACATTTTTCTTTCCACAGTCTTGACCTTGTAGATGACCAGTACAATTATACATTGTTTTCCATCTCCATTAGCTGCCAGCCTTCCAGCTCAGAGGGCTTCTCTGCCTAGAGATACTTAAAAAAGGTTGTTAGAGGAAGTCAGCAGCTTCTCCCCCAACCAGTGTAGGCTGGGGCATGTTAACTAATCACTTAACCTCATCTGGGCCCTCACTAGAAAATTTTAATTTCTCTTTGATTTTTATTCTGCTTCTCTCCACAGCTAAGCCAAACTTTCTCTTTTCCCTTCAACTCCCTTATGTCTTTTCTGACCTCTCTCAACAGATGCTGTTGTCTTCTACTTTACTGAGAAGGAAGAGGCTATTCATCAGGAACTGTCTCTTCTCATCTCCATATTTTTATGCTCCCTCACTCCCTATTTTTTTTAGCCTTTCTTCCTTTACTCCTTTCTCTGAGGAAGTGTGTCCTGCCTTTTTGTCAAGGCCAGTCCTCTTTATCAGTAGCCTCCAACCTATTTCCCCTTTTATCTCCTCTAGAAATTTTCCCAATTGGTCATTTCTCCCCTCACTTTCACTATCAAACTCTATTCATTGCCTCTTTCCCTGCTTCCTAGAAATATATTTAGACATGTCCCATTCTTTAAAAGCCTCCATTAGATCTTGTCATTCTCTCAAACTAATATTCTATCTCTCTTTTACTGATACCTAAGAAGAAATTGATTATATCCTCTCCTTCTGTTTCCTTATTTATTATTTATCATTTTATTTTCAGTCCTTTGTTGACTACTTGGCTTTACTAAAACCTTTCTGCCCAAGGTAACTAATGACCTGTTACTAAAAGCTATGATAATTAGATTAAATCTAAAGATGGGCAGTGTAGATTTAATCTAATTGTTGACAACTTTTTAATATATTCAACCAAAAAACCCTTTTCCCCCCTTACAAAACAACAGCCTCTTGGCAGTCCTCTGCCTTTTTCACCTCTCTGATGACCATCTGTTTTAGATTGGCAAGAGACAAATTGATTGCTCCTAGATCATTAGCAAATATGTGCTCTATTTCACCAACACATATGGGATGATCATTTCCTCTTACCTCTGAGTGATGGTGAACCTTTTAGGGACAGAGTGCCCAAACGGCAACCCTCATGTTGCTTGTGTGCCCCACGCCTTACCCGAGACAGGGGAGGGAGGAAGAGCTCCCGTTGGGCTGCTGGGCAGAGGGGTGGGTGAAGGGAGAAATGTCCTCAGGCACAAGTGCAGAGGGGAGGGGAGCAGCCCCCTCCGTGCCCAAGGTTTGCCAGCACAGGTCTAGAGAGTGAAAGCCTCTAACCTTAGCATGGAAGTAATGCCATGTGCCAGGATGTCCTTGGCAGCTACCCATCCTGGTAGAAGGGAGCCTTGCTCTGAGCAGAGGTTTATGCTAGAAGACATCCTTTCTGACTTGTCAGGTTGATAATTCCCGATATTTGTTTGAGAAGAATGTAGGGAAGCAGAAAAAGCAGACACGAGAATTCCATGGTCTAATCTGACAGAGTGAGAAGATGGAATGCTCTCTCTGCTGACCCACTGGGGGACTCGTTTAAATGACTGAACATGATTCAACATGGTGCTCCTTTGGAGACCTTTGAAAGGCATACGTAAAATATAAAGCTGATGTGACTTTGAGAAGTGATCTTGAGGTGAGTGGTGGAAATGGGCTTTTGGATTTATCAGGAATCTTTGCATAGTCCTGAGCCCCTGGTGAAAAGCTTTAGAAAAATGCTCCCCCCCCCCACCCCCCACTCTCCAGTGAGGCTGACTGTGATTAAAATGTAATTGGGAAATACATATCAAAATAAAATAAAACACAATAGAACATACATATTGTTAATATGTACTTTTCCAAGTCAATATGCATCCAACAGGGATTCTTACATAAGGTTTAGTGTCCCTATTTCTATTTGAGTCAGACACCACTGCTATCTGGAAAATTGTTCCATAGGGAAATGGAAAATCTTGATAGCCAATACAGTTTCAAACCTATGTTTATTAACCTCTAGAATTTCTATTCCCCACCCATGAAAATAGATTACAAATATCTTCTCAGAAGTGTTGGAAGGATATGCAAAGGCAGGTCACAATAGCTCATGAGATTAAAATGGCTAAAAAATAAAATGTACAAACCAGCTATAATAGAATATATTGGAAAGAAGGAAACAACTTCCGAGATAAAATAGCAGCTAAGTCACTTGAATACAGAACTACATGTGGACAAACACTTTCTACTGCTTTGTCTTGGAACCCGATTTTCTTATCTCAACTATTTTGTCAGACACTGATTTTTCTCTGACTCTCTGAGGGTTATAAGACGTCTTGAGCTGAGTTGGCAGCCAATATTTACCTTGTTGTTCCATAAGGGAACCTCTTTAGTAGTACATAAGAAAGATGTTTCAGTTTTATAAACGTGACTCAGTGGTGCTCACAAGGGACTGGTAGTGTTAGGCATCTGAGAGAAAGCACCATGAAGTTATTTACCTTCTTATTAGGGAGGTGCACCTGATTCCTCTGGGGTTAGATTACTGTAGTGCCACATGGACCTGTCTGATTCTGCAGTTATACTGAGATGATATAAGTGAGCCTAGGGAGGATAGGCATACAACCTTACACTTTTATGCAACTACAGAAAAGCAGTGATTTTATTCAACCATGAAACAGTCTATAAATCTACATATACATCAGACTACTTAAAAATTATATTTTTTGTTCTGAACCTAGCAAAAACTAAATAAAATTTATATTTATATGCAGAACAGAATGGAAAAAGCTTGTGCAAGAGACTAAGAAACTATATTAGGTACACTGTGCCTTTCTTTTCTTTTTAAATATATAATAAATTCAGCAAGTAACTTTCAATTATGTACTGCTTGTTTGTGATCCTTTCTGGACTTCTTTCTGTTCTATGCTATATACATTGTAAAATAAAGCAAACCAAAACAAAATCTTTGATGACTTTATTACATTCCTTCTCTCTCCCTTCCTTCCTTCCTCCCTTCCTTCCTTTCCTTTCCTCCCTCCCTTCCTTCCTTTCCTTTCCTCCCTCCCTTCCTCCCTTTCCTTTCCTCCCTCCCTTCCTCCCTCCCTTCCTCCCTTCCTCCCTCCCT